>NW_027206199.1:485000-634278 GCF_024711535.1 Dipodomys merriami | reverse complement strand
GCAGCTTCTCATACACAGCCTGGGTGCATGGAACAACTGAAAAATGGATATTTTTGCCTTGGCGTTGTCCTCAAAATCCTCCTGCAGGTTGGATTTCACAAACTTGGACAACAAAAGTCAAAAGCATTCATGAGATGTCAATAATGTGCCAATTATATTGTTAAATACTAGAAGATGAAACACATGTGGTATGTTGTATCTTCAAGGAAAACTACAGAGTAGGGACTTGGGCAGAACCCAGTTTGGGTTCTTCCCAGGTGGGAAGAACCATGAAAGATTCAGGAAGAGGGGAATTAGATAAGATTAAAGCCTGTTTAAATACTGAGGCAACAACCAGTAAAGAACCTTGACATTTAAAAAGGTATGGGTGTGTGTGTGTGTGTCTGTTGGTCCTATGGCTTGAAGTCAGGGCCTGGGTGCTGTCCCTGAGCTGCTTTTGCTCAAGGCTAGCACTCTACCACTTGACCATAGCAACTCTTTTGCCTTCCTCTGTTTTTTTTTTCTTTTTAAATTTTTTTTTTTGGGGTCCGGTTTTGGGGCCTGAACTCTGGTCCTGGGTACTGTCTTTCAGCTCTTCAGCTCAAGGTTAGAGCTCTACCACTTGAGCCACAGCATCACTTCCGGCTTTTTTTCTTTTTGCTTATGTAGTGCTGAGGAATCAAACCCAGTGCTTCATGCATGCAAGGCAAAGGCTCTACCACTGAGCTACCTTCCCAGCCCTCTTTGCCTTCTTCTGTGTAATCTTTTGGAGATAAGAACCTCAAGCAGCCTTTGAGTCTTGATCCCAAGTTCTCAGCTTCCTGAGTAGGTAGGATTACAGGGGTGAGGCAGATATGACTGGCTTGTGTTTATTATTTTTATAACAGTTTATTCATTTTCTATATTAGGACTGTGGAGAGTTAATACTGGATATGACAGACTGTTCTATCAGCGAGTTAGTATTTTAGATTTTCCAAGTAAAGACACAAAATACAAAATGAGGAAGTGTCGCTGAAATGTTCCTTGGGACACTATTTAGTAATACTGTTTATTTCAAATGTTATCTATCATTAATGACAGATGTGAAGAATTCAGAGCTCAGATTGAAAGGCAAGAGTTTGTTGCTGAGGACCAGTATGCTACAATTTTCCAAGCCTTCAAAACTACAATAGGAATTTCTAACCTTTGCCTAGCTGGATTCAGCTAGGCTCTGGATTCCTTTGTATGTTACCTCTCCCTTTTGAACAAAAACAATACAGTATTTCCACAGTGCTCATATAATCATTGCATATTGGATGAGTTTGGGACAGGTGGACTTTTTTTTTACTCTGTAGCTTCACAGATTTATATAGAAAGATTCTATAATCAGAGAACAATGCTTAAGTAGTCCCATGCACATTTACACCTCATTAAAATGTTAAGATTCTGTGGGCTAGAGGTGGAGATCATTTTCGTAGCATGTAAGAGGCCCTTAATTTAGTACCAGCACTAGGAAAAATAAATTCTGAACTTTGAGCATATGTTGGTTGTAATGAAAGGAAACTTTTGGAGACAGTGCTATTTCATATAGCAGAGGGATGACATTACTTTGATTGGGAACATAAAACCTTTGTGTCTTCCTTGGTTAGCGTTTTCTTATGTGGCATTTGCTGTCTTTCAGAGCAGCCTGTGGACACGTTTCTCCGCAGTGCCACTGCCGCCCAGTTTGGTGATGTGTCAAAGGCCTCCTCCAGCTCTTATCACCTTAGTCCTTTCTAGACCATTAATGCTGGCTGAACACTTTCTGGTTTTCTCACCAATGCCTGGCACATAGACTGGATTAGCACCGATTTTGTATTAGACTGTCTCTCAATTTTTCTGCCCTATTTTAAAATGTTTCTTGCAGAGAGATGCTGTGAAGTTAATTCCGTCAGTAATATCCAACATTGTGCTGACACACTTTATGTATTCAAAGGTATTTATTTAATTCTTTCTTTAGTTAAGCTGCTCCTGGGACTTGAACTCAGGGGCTAGGCATTGCCCTTGAGCTTTTGTGTTCATGGCTGCCACTGTGCCACTTGAGTCATAACATCACTTCCAGCTTTTGGGTGGTTAATTGGAGATATGGGCCTCACAATCATTCCTTCCTGGGCTAGCTTTGTGGCTCGATCCTCACATCTACGCGTCCAGAGTAGGTAGGATTATAGGCATGAGTCACTAGGGCCCTGCTACAAAGATTTTAAAATGAGTCAGTAAAATGTATGTATGAGTGAGCCAGCTATATTAGGAACTAGGTTCTAGAAATATGGAGAAAAACAAATAAGAAAAACATCAACAAACCCCAAACCAAGAAAAGAAATACCAAAAAAAAAAAAGATTTTCAAAGAACTTTTCTACATAGGCAACATCTTAGTACTCTCTGATATTGACAGTGTAAATGTCAGAGAAAGAAGGACTTTTATATAATTACTGCCAAAGCACTTGGATTAGAGCAAGAGTTCCTATTTGTTGCCTACTAAGCATTTAATCTTTGAATGAAATGCATGGAAGTTAAAATGATATTTAATGTTTTCCCTAAAGTGAACCATGATTTATTGAACTAGTGAGAAAGGGTTACTGCTTCCTTGCCCATATGTGTGTCGTTTGTGGGAAATTGCTCTTTTATTCAAACAATGATGTGATTTCTGACAAAAGATAGACACATTTTTTATTTGGTACTTCTTTCTCTACACAATAATAAGACTGTGGGGGAACTAATTCGGTGATGTGCAAGTGTCACTTAGAAGCAGCGTGCTCAGGAGGCTGAGAACAGAAGATCCCAGTTCAATGCCAGCCTTGGCAGGAAAGTTCCCAAGACTCATATCTCTAATCAATCAACAGAAAACCGGATGTAGCATGGTGGCTCAAAGTGATAGAGTGGTTGCCTTGGTCGAAAAAGCTCAGGGTCAGTATCCAGGCGGTGACTTCAAGCCCCATGACCGAAAAAAACAAAAAACAAAAACAAAGAAACTTCTCACTTAGAAAATTCTAATTTGGGATATGCCTAAAGGACCCAGAATAGTAGGATTGTGAGTTCAAATCATCTATTCCCAGTAATCAGCCCCCTTCTCAGATCACCTCAATGCTCAGGGTCTCCCAAGCATTCTTCTTTCCATTTATACGTGCAACTCTTCTAAGTTCCTCTAAGCCCTTTTCTAGCTGATTGCTAAAAACCAGCCACCAAGCAGACTCTACCAGCATCCTGAAAAAGAAGACAGCAGAGCTACAGTAAACATCTAACTGCTTATTTTACACATAACTTTAATCTGAAATATCTTTTCCTGTCCATTTCATATAGAGTTTGTACATCATAGTAGAGTCATTTCTGATTAAATCTGCCTTCTCTGGTGGACTTACAGGAAGGGTATCTAAGTGTTTGTTTGTTGAAAGTAATTATAGACAACAAGGAGGAATGAACAAATAGTCTGAGTATCCATTGACATTCCAATGGTTAATATCCCTATATGATCTACATGCCATATAATTAATCTCTGTAGATAGTTTATTCAGTGATTTTATACACAGTAAAATTCTTCACACTGGGAACATGTGCTCACACTTCTAATTATAGCTACTCAGGAGGCTGAGATCTGGGGATCACACTTTCAAGCCAGTCTGGGCAACAATGTACATGAAAATTTTATTCCACAGTATGATCAAAAACCAGTATGAAAGTTGCTGGCTAAAGTCTTAGAGTTTGCTCATTTTATCACTTTTGATGAAAACGTAAAAAGTACAAAGCATTAAGTAATTAAAGAAGATAGCAAAAGATGGAAAGACCTCGCATGCTTATATACTACTGAAACTGTCTACTGATTCAATGCAGCCCCCATCAGAATTCTACTGACAGGCCTTGCGTAAATAGAAAAGGCAATCTTAAAACTGATAGAGAAGTGCAACAGACTCTGCCGAGTCAAAGCATTCCTGGACAAAAAAAGCAATGCTGGAGGTATCACAATATTCGGCTTCAAATTGTGCTACAAAGCCAGAGTAATGAATCATCATGGTAATGGTAGGAAAAAAAGATACGTATTCCAATGGAATAGAATATAAGTCCTAGAAATAATATCACAGAGTGGCATATTATTACTCAAAAAGATAAACAAATTTATGTTTTTTATAGAAAATGGATGGAACTGGAGATCAAGTTAAGTGAAAAAAACCAGACTCTGAAAGACACATATCATGTACTCTTCTCTGCAAATCTGTACTTAAATATATTCTATATTATATGGCACTTGTATGTTATGAGTGTAAAAGGGGCTCTAATGCTGGGGAGCCACAGAAATACAGGGAGATTTAAGTCAGTAGTTGATGGGGGTGGAGTGCAAATATAACTTCATTCTGTAAAAAACAGCAGAGTTAAGCCTGTTAAACGAGTTAAAAGTATATTTTGAAAAGGAGGGGGAGATGGCATTGGAAAAGCGATTAGAAGGTGTGAATATGGTCAAAGTCCAGTGTGAATATGGTCAAAGTACATTATTTACATGCTAATAGAAGGTGTGAATATTGTCAAAGTACATTATTTACATGTGTGGAAATAGCTCCCTCAGACCCCTCTTATTCCAAGGAATATATGCTTTAAAACGAGATTAAAAAAAGATTCCATAATAATTCTGTGGTTAAGATAGAAAAGCGCTCACTCCACAGCTGCAGCCTCCTCGCAGAGTACATTCTGTTCTCCTTTGTATCTCAGTAGCACAGTGGTGACTGTGGGTGAGGTGACAGGATCATTCAAAGAATACACAGATCCCAAGTGTCAGGTCCTCCCTCTAAGCCTCTATTTCCCCTTTCATTAGAGTTAAAGGCCACACATATTGTCCATACCTTGATAACACGCAGCAGACCAACAGAGGTATGGATAATATCAGCTGCAGTGTGGTCCAACTTCGAAAGAAAAAAGCCAGTCCTCCCAGCAGCATCTGCCCAGTACTGTAGGAAGTAAACATTGCTAACAAAGCTTGGGATTGAGGTCTTGTCCACTCTATAACTGGAAGAAAACACACTTGTAATCATAGTTGTGTGGTTATAATCATTTTTTCCAAGTCATGTCTTCAAGACATTTCTAGTCAAGAAGGAAATGAAAGGATCAAATGACTTACTTACTGAGAACAGAAGAGTTTGCTAAAATAGGCATGACAGATAACCCAGCTAAGAATCGCAGGGAACAGTAAACAATGAAGGTGGGAGCAAAGGCTGCACAGGTGTCACCGATGGCCATTTGGAACAAACACCACCTGAAGATGGTTTTCCGCCCAAACCTAAGAAATATTGGACTATGTGAGATAATTCAAGACCAAAAACAATAACACTAAAAACAGCCAAAGATATCACATCATGAAATTTAAGGTAGATCTTGAATCTTTCTACAAAGATTTTAGGTATCATCGATTTGAAATGTGCTATTCTTTAAATTAAATATTAAATATTAATCAATGCTAAATATTATTTCTACATTATACTTGAGATTTGTTGCAATTTCTATATTAGCCAACAGCTGAAATGGAAGAAGCTGAGCAATTTGCCAATGAATGTGATATCCAAAGTCTCTCAGTGAGGACACGCAAAGTCACCATAAGAACTCTGGTGCCATGTCAAGCCATATAAAAAAAGAAGATAACATCTGAGATTTTGTCAGAAGTGTTCATTAGTAGACACATATTTGGGATGACAGGTTTGTGTGTTATGCTTAGAGTCCTGAGGAGTGAAATCAAGAAAGTTCTGCTATCTTTATTAGTGTCTGTGCACTGTCAAAGTGGAAGTCCAACTTGTTTGACAGACAGAATGGGAAGACAATCCATCAAAGTTTTATATAGATAGCTTAACAACCATTCTCAGCTGTGTCTTGCAAAGTCTGTTTCAGCATGAACAGTAGACAACTCAGAAACCTCCTCTCCCTTCAGGAGTGGATAGAAAGTTCACAGAAGAGAGAATAAGGCTCAAAGAAGATTTAAACCATCTAAATAGACCCATATCAAGCAATGAAACAATAAGAGATCTCCCATACATGAAAAGCTCATGACCAGATGGATTCACAGTCGAATTCTATAAGGTCTTCAAAGCAGAACTGACACCAGTATTCCTCAAACTTTTCTATGAAATTGAAAGCAAATGTTCACTCCTAAACTCATTGTATGAAGCCAGCATAACCCTCAATCTCAAAAGCAAACAAGGACTTATCAGAAAAAGATAGAGAGAGAGAAAGAACTATAAATCTGTTTTTGATGAACATTGATGCAGAACTTCTCACCAAAATTCTGGCCAATCACTTCAACAACTCATCAAAATACATACATAATTAGGAAACAGTATTTACTCCAGGGATGCAAAGCTGGTTCAATATTTCCAAGTCAATTGTTATAATCATCACATCAATAGGAGTAAGGTCAGGAACCACATGATCATTTCAATAGATGCAGGAACCTCATAAAAGAAACCCCAAACTTCCAAAAATCAACGATGAATTAATAAATGGGCAAAAGAACTGAACAGACACTTCCCAAAAGGAGTACAAAATAGCCATGTGCTGGTGGCTGTAGTCCTACCTATTCAGGAGGCTGATATATGAGGATCATGGGCAGAAAAGATCGTTAGACTCTGAGATCCAATTAACCATCCTCTCCCCTATTAAACCCACTCCCCAAAAAACCCAGGAAGTAGATTTGTGGCTCAAAGTGGTATAGTGCTACCCATGAGCAGAAGAACTCAGAGACAGCACTAAGGCCCTAGGTTCACAGTCCATGATTGACAACCCCTCCCCCCAAAACAGAAGAACTACAAATGGCCAATCAATACATAAAGAAATACTAACTCTGGTGACAAAGAAATGGTCATTGAAACAATACTTGAATTCACCTCACTCTAGGAAGAATAGTCATCTTCAAAAACGTAAGCAAGTAATGGAGGCAAGGATTTTTTGGGGTAAAGCACAATTTTTTATACACTACTTTTGGACCATAAACAAATGTGAGCACTGAATAAACCAGTATAGATGTTCTTTAACAAACTGCAAAAAAAAAAAAACAAAAAAAAAAAAACAAAAAAAAAACAAACTACCATGCAATCTAGTGCTACCACTCTTGGACATTTGTTCTAAAGGATGTGTATCAGACTATTGTGGGGACGCCTATATGCTCATATTCATGGAAGCACTATTCACAAGGGTCAAGCTATCAATACTACTCACAGGCCATGAATGAATCAAGAAAATGTATGTATCATGAATATTATTAAGCTAAGAAAAAGAATGAAATTACATCATTTCAGAGAGGTTGATGGAACTGGAGATCATCATATGAAATGAAATAAGCCAGGTTTAAGAGTACAAAGTTCACATGTTTTCTCTCATATGTACATGCTAGACCTAAAATAAGCATATATAAACACATATAAGATACACATGTTATATATAGTAATTCTATTCATCGAAATTATATAAGATTGTATTATTATATATAACAGTATTATAATACTAATGTACATTATATACTGCAGTACTATAATATATAATGTTATCTAATAATATAATCATACATACAATATAACATTTTATCGTGTATATATAAAATCATTAAACTGTGGTGATGGATATATAAAATCCCATGGTGAAGTCCCTTTAACAATTAAAAAGCATTTCAATAAAAGTGAGTATTAGAAGATGGAACATGACTGTCTGGGGTGTGGGCACTCGTAGGAAGAAACTGAACAGAGGTTAAAGGATGGTGAATAGGATCAAAATACTTTCTATACAGAGGTGGAATGGAACTATCAATATCGGTTGTTGCAAGTGCTTTAGAGAGGGAGAGAGGGAGGGATGAAGAGTGATACATGGAGTTATTCTAATCAAGATACATCATATGCATAAATGGACATGTCAAAATGAAATCTAGTACGAGTAAGAGATGTTACTAAGAGGCTACTAGGAGATGTAAGAATGCATAAATAAGGAGATAGAGGCAAGATGGCAGATTGCTGAGAGGAAAGTCAGTGTCTCTCCTCACTGACAGAAGGTCCAGAGCTCAAGTAGGAAAAGCAAGCTGAAGTAGGGACACCACGCATAGTCCAGTAGAAATAAATACTATGGAATCTTAAGCCTGTGAAATTGAGGTGGGGTAGTGGGGGAGAGAAAACCTGACTTAAAGGAATCCAAGAGCCCTGTGGCGGGGGTTCAGGCCTGTATTCCTAGAAGCTCAGGAGACTACGCCAGCACGGCCACTATGAAAGTCTATGAGATTCTCATCTCCAATGTTGGGAGTGGAAGTGTGACTCAAGTAGTAGAATGCCTACCTTGAGAGAAAAAAAACTAAGAGAAGGGACGGTGCCCTTCCCTTGAACTTTTTCAAGTCCCAGGACTGGCACACACACATGCATGCACTCCCCCACCCCTACCACCCCAAACAGAAAAATAAAAACCAGTCTCAGAAAGACAAATATCACATGCTTGGTTCTCCTTCCTTCCCTCCCTCCTTTCCTCCTCCCTCTGTCTTCCCTTCTTTTCACACCCTTCCCTTCCTTTCCTTTCTTGCCAGCATTGGGCTTGAACTCAGAGACTGATTAATCTCCCTTAGCTTTTTGCTCAAAGCTAGCACCCTATCATTTGAGCCACAGCTTCACACCAGCTTTTTACAGGTTCATTGGAGGTAAGTGTCTATGGACTTTCCTTCCCAGGCTGGGGTACAGCTTTGATCCTCAGATCTCAGTCTCTTGAGTAGCTAGGAGTATGAGTCACCATACCTGGCTTTCAATGTCTTTCTTTTAGGTTTTATAGCTTTCATTGTAGAGGTCTTTAACTTCTTTGGTCAAGTTTAATCCTAAATATTTTAGTTTGAGAAAGCCATTGAGAATGAAATTGGTCTTTTGGCTTTTTTCGTAGATGGCTTATTGTTGTTACATAGAAAAGATACTCGTTTTTTATTTTGTAATTGTGAATACATCAGTTCATCAGATCCCACTATTGTCTAAGTTTGTACAATACAAATTAAAATTTCTCTAAATGTCTTCTTTTTTTGTGTTTCTTTTTAATTGTGAAAGTACTGTACAGAGGGGTTACAATTACATGGGCAAGATAATGAGCACATTTCTTATCAAGCATTGTAGCCTCCTCCTTTGTTTCCCCTTCCCATCTCTTCGTATCCTCCCTTCCCCCTCCCTGTTCCCCCCACCAAAGTTGTAAAGTTGGTTTTGCTACATAACGACTTGTACATCTCATAGTTGCAATGGGTCCTCCTGTATCATTGTTTGAAAATTTTGTTTTTTCCCTTCCCCTCCACATATACCAACATCATATATAGTAAAAGCGGGGGTTATAGCATGGGTGAGGGACATACAAGGCAACAAAGATATAATCTTATAAATATGTTAGAAACAACTGCATGAAAGATCTCTCTCTCTCTCTCTCTCTCTCTCTCTCTCTCTCTCTCTCTCTCTCTTTTTTTTTTGGTCATTGGTGAGGCTTGAGCTCTGGACCTGGGAGCTGTCCCTGAACAATTCAGCTCAAGGCTCATGCTCTACCACTTGAGCCATAGCACCACTTCTAGTTTTCTGGTGTTTTTTTAAAACTGTAATTAAGTGATTACATAATTTCCCAAATTTCACAGTATTGTGGGATAATGATGCTCATTTAAAGGCACAAACTCATTCTAACTTTCTTGGAGCAAATTGTCTATCATGGTCTATAACATATAATGGTGTACACATATACACCATACATGTGATCAGCAGCATGGGGTTATTTAGTAGTGGTTTGACCAGATGTGTGGAAGTTCTTTGTTTCTTAAGTCCTGTTAATTTTGGTGTATCACCTAACATTTTGGATTTAACATCCAGTTATCAGGGAGACCATGTACCGTTTGTCTCATTGCTTTTGACTTACCTCGCTCAACATGATTTCTTCTAGCTCCATCCATTTCCCTGCAAATGCCATTATTTTGTCATTTCTAATGGCTGCATAATATTCCATTGTGTATAGATACCACAATTTTTGGATGCATTCATCTGTGGTGGGGCATCTGGGTTGTTTCCATATCCTAGCTATTGTGAACAGTGCTGCAATAAACATGGAGGTGCATGTGTCCTTGTATGTTGGTTCCTGTTGTTCAGGATAGATGCCTAGAAGTGGTATTACTGGCTAATAAGGGAAGTCAATCTTTAGCTTTCTGAGGACCCTCCAGACTGCTTTCCAAAGTGGTTGTATAAGTGTACATTCCCACCAGCAGTGTAATAGGGTTCGTCTTTCTCCGCATCCCCTCCTGCATTTGTCGTTGGCTGACTTGTGGATGTGGGACATTCTGATTGGGGTAAGGTGGTATCTCAGGGTTGTCTTTATTTGCATTTCCTTCACAGCCAGGGATGGTGAACATTTCCTCATGTGTTTCTTTGCCATTTTTATTTCTTTATCTGAGAAGTCCCTCTTTAGTTCCGTTGCCCATTTTGTAATTGGTTTGTTAGGTTTGGGAGGGATTAGTTTCTTGAGTTCCATGTATATACCGGATGTTAACCCCTTGTCTGATATATTGCTGGTAAACATTTTTTCCCAATTAGTTGGTTGTCTTTCTAGCTTGGTTGCAATAGATTTAGCTTTGCAGAAGCTTTTTATATTAAGGTAGTCCCATTTGTTGAGTCTCTCTCCAATTTGTTCTGACCCTGGGACTCTGTTCTGGAAGTTCCTTCCTGTGCCTGTAAGTTAAAGTGTGTCTCCTACTGTGTCCTGCAGTAGTTTCAGAGATTTATGTTTAATGTTAAGATCTTTATTTTGAGTTGATTTTGGTGCATGGTGATAGGCTGGGATCCACTTTTAGTTTTCTTTTTTCTTTCTTTTTTTTTGGGGGGGGGGGGGGATCTGGTCCTGGAGCCTGAACTCTGGGCCTGGGCACTGTCCCTCAGCTCTTCAGCTCAAGGTTAGCATTCTACTACTTGAGCCACAGCACCACTTCCGGCTTTTTTCTTTTTGCTTATGTGGTGCTGAGTAATCGAACCCAGGGCCTCAGGCATGCAAGGCAAGCACTCTACCACTGACACACCTTCCCAGCCCACACTTTTCTTTTCTGCATGTGCACGCCCAGTTTTCCCAGCACCAGTAGTTGAAGAGGCCGTGTTTCTTCCATTGTATGTCTTTGGCTCCTTTGTCAAATATCAGCTGACTGTAAGCCTGTGGATATATTTCTGGATCTTCTTTTTTTTTTAAGTTTTTAATTTTTTTGGGGTCCAGTTGCGGGCCTGAACTATGGGCCTGGGCGCTGTCTCTCAGCTCTTCAGCTCAAGGGTAGCGCTCTACCACTTGAGGCACAGAGCAACTTCCAGCTTTTTTCCTTTTTGCTTATGTGGTGCCGGGGAATCGAACCCAGGGCCTCATGCATGCAAGGCAAACACTCTACCACTGAGCCACCTTCCCAGCCCTGGATCTTCTTTTCTATTCCATTGGTCTTCAGTTCTGTTTTTATGCCAGTACCATGTTGTCTTTGTTATTATAGCTCTATAATAGAGTTTGAAGTTCGGCATGGATATCCCTCCCTTGTTGTCTTTATTCCCTAAAATTGTTTTGGCTATTCTAGGTCTTTTGTTGTTTCATATGAATTTTTGGACTGTTTTCTGTATTTCAGTGATGTACGTCATTGAGATTTTAATAGGAATTGCATTGAATTTATATATTAATTTTAGCAGTATTACCATTTTCACTATATTAAGTCTGCCTATCCAAGAGCATGGGCGGTCTTTCCATTTCCTAGTGTCTTCTGCAATTTCTTTCTTTACCTTTTTATAGTTTTCATTAAATAGTTCTTTTACATCTTTGGTTAGGTTAATTCCTAAATATTTTATTTTTTGGGAGGTTATTGTGAATGGGGTTGCTCCCTTTATTTCCCTCTCTTCTTGTACATTGTCAGTGTACAGGAAGGCAACTGATTTTTGTGGTTTGATTTTGTATCCTGCTACTTTGCTGAATTGATTTATGATTTCTAAGAATTTGGGGATGGAGTTTTTGGGATGGTGAAGGTATAGTATCATGTCATCTGCAAAAACGGATGGTTTAACTTCTTCTTTCCCTATGTGGATCCCTTTAATGTCTTTTTCTTGCCTTATTGCCCTGGCTAAGGTTTGGGGGACTATATTGAAGAGGAGTGGAGAAAGTGGGCATCCTTGCCTGGTTCCTGATTTTAGGAGAATTGGTTGTAGCTTTTCCCCATTAAGTATAATATTGGCTATTGGTCTGTCATAAATGGCTTTTATTGTTTTAAGAAATGTTCCTTCTATTCCTATTTTCTCCAGAGCTTTTAGCATGAATGAGTGTTGAATGTTGTCAAAGACCTTTTCTGCATCTGTGGTGATAATCATGTGATTCTTGACCTCAGCTCTGTTGATGTGTTGGATTACATTTATTGACTTAAGCATGTTAAACCATCCCTGCATCTCTGGGATGAAGCCTACCTGGTCATAGTGTATGGTTCTTTTTTAATGTGTTTCTGGATTCTGTTAGCTAGAATCTTGTTAAGGGTCTTTGCATCTGTGTTCATCAAGGAAATTGGCCTGTAATTCTCTTTTTTGGTTGGGTCTTTGCCTGGTTTGGGGATGAGTGTGATATTGGCTTTGTAGAATGAGTTTGGGATAGCTTCTTCCATCTCTGTTTCTCTGAAGAGCTTGAGGAGTATGGGTATTAATTTTTCTTTAAAGGGCTTACAGAATTCTGCTGTGAATCCATCTGGTGCTGGGCTTTTGTTTGTTGGAAGACTTTTGATAGCTTCCTGTATCTCGTTTTAGGATATTGGCTTGTTTAATTGATTTACTTCTTCTTTGCTCAGTTTGGGCAACTTGTATTTCTCTAAAAATGCATCCATTTCTGCCAGGTTTTCTTCTTTTAGAGAGTATAACTTTTGAAAGTAGTCTGTTAAGATTGTTTGGATATCTTGGGTACATGTTGTGATTTTTCCTGTGGCATCCCTAATCCTGTTAAGATGGGTTTCCTCTCTTCATTTTTTAATTAATCTTGCCAACGGTCCATCAATTTTATTTAGTTTTTCAAAGAACCAGGTTTTTGTTTGTTTAAAATTGGCTGTAGTTTTCTGATTTTCTAATTGATTAATCTCTGCTCTTAATTTGGTTATCTGGCTCCATCTAGTAAGTTTAGGTTCCATTTTTTCATGTTTTTTCTAGCTGTTTTAATTGCAACATGAGATTATTTGCTTGGTCTGTCTCTATTTTCTTGATGTGGGCACCGAGGGCATTAAATTTCTCCCTCTGGACTGCCTTTGCTGTGTCCCACAAGTTTTCATTTTCATTGAGTTGTAGGAAATTTTTTATTTCTTCTTTGATCTCTTCCATTACCCAGGCATTGCTAAGGAGTGTGTTGTTCAATTTCCATGTATTAGAGACATTTCTGTGATATGCTTCGTTATTGAGAACTAGCTTGGTTTCATTGTGGTCAGATAGGACACAGGGGATTATGTCGATCCCTTTGTATCTGCTTAAGTTCCTTGCATGAACTATGATATGGTCTATTTTGGAGAAAGTTCCATGAGCTGCTGAGAAGAATGTGTACTGTGTTGTTTTTGGGTGAAATACTTAGTAGATGTCAGTTAATTATGCTTGAAGTATGGCCTCACTTTATTCGGGAGCTTCTTTGCCAATCCTCTGGTTGGTAAGACCTGTCCTTTGTTTAGAGTGGGGTGTTAAAGTCTCCTAGTATTATCGTATTGGGATCTATTTTATTTTGTAAGTTTGAGAGTATTTTCTTAACATATCTGGGTGCACCAATGTTTGGGGAATATAAGTTGATGATGGTAATATCCTCCTCTTGGATTGTTCCCTGTATTAATATGTAGTGTCTGTCCTTGTCTTTCTGTACTGATTTTAATGAAAAGTTTATTTTGTCAGATATCAGGATAGCTACACCTGCTTTCTTACTGGGAGCATTTGATTGGTAGATCCTTTTCCAACCCTTTACTCTGAGTGTGTTTGTATGTTTGGCTGAGAGGTGGGTCTCCTGTAGGCAACAGATGGATGGGTCATGTTTTCTGTTCCAGTCTGCAGTTCTTTTTCTTTTGATTGGCGAATTAAGCCCATTAATATTAAGAGATAGTATAGAGAGATGAGATGCATTGTGGTCCCTGTCATTCCCTGTTTTCCTCCGTTTTTCTTCTTTCCTTTCCTCCTGTGCTTGCTCAGTTAGACTTTGATTAATGCCTGTCTGGGTGCAGGTCCCAGTTCCTGGTTGCTTTCTTCAGGTTGTGTCCCTCCTCTTAGTGTTCTTTGTCATGATGGCTTAATTTTTATGTATTCATTTAGTTTTTCTTTGCTATTAAAAGTTTTCAGTTCTCCATGGAATGTGAATGCTAGCTTTGCCGGGTATATCAGTCTGGGGTGGCAGTTATTGGCTCTCAGGGCTCGAGTGGTACTTTCCCAGGCCTTTATTTCATTCAGTGTTTGTGTGGAGAGATCTGCAGTGATTCTGATTTTTTCCCCATTGTAGTATAGCTCCTTCTCCATTTTTGCTGCATGCAAGATTGTTCCCTTATTATTCAGATCTATCATTTTTTACTATAATGTGTCAAGAAGAGTTTCTCCTGGGATCTTGCTTGTAAGGTGTTCTATATGCTTCTGTTATGTAGGTAAGATGTTCTTTTTTGAGATGGGGAAATTTTCACCGATTATCTTGTTGAATAGGTGTTGTATTCCCTTGCTATGATATTCCTCACCTTCTTCATCCACTCTATTTCTTGGCACTATCTGCTTGCTCTTGAATTTCCCTTTGGCATAATTTGAGTGAATTTTCCATATCTATCATTTTTTGGTTCAGTGGGTGTATTCTGTCTTCTGTATCTGATACTCTACATTCCATTTCATTCACTCTTTTAACTGTGGCTTCCATTATGGTTTGCATGGAGGAAATGGACTCCTTTATGGATTCGATGTTGGTTCTCAAAGTACTGATCTCACCTCTTAATGAGGTATGTACTGCCTCTATTTTGGCACCTATCTCACTTCTTAGTGAAGTGTGTGTAGCCTCTTTATTTGCATGCATCTCCTGTTTGATATCCTGCATCTCTTTTGATAGTTCATCCCTGTGCTCTTTCAATTTCTGGTCTATTTCTTGCTTTATTTCTTGAGTCATTGCCTCTAGCATCGCTTGGATGTAGGTTTTGTCTTCCATTCCTGCTTTGCTCCCACTGTGGCTTTCCCTGCGTGGCTGTTGGCTCTTGGGGATAGCTTGCTATCCTGGGTGTTGATAAACCTTGTAATTTTTCTCTGTGATTTTCACATGGGGGTTCAGGGATTATTGGAGACTAATCTGAAATTTTGTTTTGGTGTGTCTGTCTTTGCTTGGTTGCTGTTTCTGTACTGGTAGAGAGTCTGTACCTGATCTGGGTTCTGTTGGGGGCCTACCTCCAGCTGCTGGTTTGACCTACATAGGATTCTCGGCTCTCTGCTGTAGATCACTGGCAATTCCTACCTTTGGAAGGGTTGAGCAGCCTAGACTGCTTGTGTTTGCTCCTACGCGTGCTCTTGGCAAGATCGGATGTTCTGGATGCACTCTCCCAGATGCTGGAGTCTGCTATGGGCTCCTAATGGTTTTTTTTTTTGGCGGGTTGTGGGCTTGAACTCTGAGCTTGGGTGCTGTCCCTCAGCTCTTCAGCTCAGGGCTGGCACCCTACCATTTGAGCCACAGCACCACTTCTGGCCCTTTCTGCTTATGTGGTGCTGAGGAATCAGATCCAGGGCCTCATGCACCCAAGACTTGCACTCTACTGCTAAGCCATCTTACCAGCCTGAGCTCCTGCCTATTATCAGGTGCTGGCGGCCAGTGTTGTCCAATTCCCAGCCTAGAAAATATGGATCGGGTTCTGGTGGGTTTTGGGCTTCTCTTGTCCGGAGCCCCCAGGTCTTTTGTTGTCACAGGCGTGCTTCACAGGGGGTACAGTTCCCTGTTTTTCTCCCCTCTGCTGAGGCCTATGCTCAGCTTTTGACTTCAGTTGGGAGGAGTTGGTTGTATTGTTCAGGCACTGGATCCCCAGGCTTGGTCCGGCCCCATTGCCTGAGGCTCACTGGTTGGGCCTCTGCTGCTGTGTCTAGCACCTACATTATGCAGCCTGAGGTACACAGTTCAAATTTCTTATACTGTTGTGTGTCTTGGCCCAGGGGCGCTGTTCCTGGCTTGGGCATTTAAACTCCCTTCCAGGGGCGTTCTTGCTCTAGCCTGGCCAGTGGAGTGTGCTCCTTGGGCTGGTAGAGTTCTCAAACAGTTACCAGTTTTAATGGGTCCTGTGGTCCAGGTGTTGGGGTAGGGAGTCTGGGTCAGGGTCTGGGGATTCCCAGACTGGTTGCCCTTGAGGGATACACTGTTCCCTGTGGGGTACTCACCCTGGAGCTAGTTGTTTCTGTGTGATGTAGGTCATCAGTTGCCATTGCAATCAGAGTTCAGTTGGGGTGGTTGGGGGCTGGCCTGGGTGGTGGTGGCTCTGTGTGATTCTCTCCTTTCTCTGCCTCCATCGATGTTGATGCTGTCAGGTCCACGCCTCGGGATGGGCCTCTGGCCTCTGGCCGAGGTGTGGGGGTGGGGCCTCCGTACTCGTTCTGAACGCTGAGGTTTGTCTCTGTTTGCACTCTCCGGATCAGCACCAGTTCCTTGCAGGTCTCCTGCTCTGGTGTTCTGTGGGTGTCCCCTGTAGCTCTGGGGCTGCCGTCGTGGGGCAGAGTTCCGGGCTCAGGGGTTACTGGTCGCAATCAGCGGGTCTGACATTGGTATCTCAGGCAGCTTCTGCGCGGGTTATCTCCAGACAGCCCCCTGTGTCTCTGGAACTCCGGCATCCCCCACCAGGCCGGCTGGCCGCAGCTTGGCACACTGCTGCAGGGCAAGTAAAAATTGGGGGTGTAGCTCTGGGTTTCCCACCCTGGGGTTGACCGGCTTTGGCGGGATGGAGCCTCTCTGCTCCGTTGGAGAGTGAGGGGTGGGGGTGGGAGCTTTGTGCAGACTCCCAGCTGGTAGGTTGCTCTTTTTGTGGCGATCAGTGGGTCTGCAGACCCTTACCTCAGGCGGCTTCTGCGCGGGTGATCTGCAGGCAGGCCTCTGTTTGTCTGGGACTCCAGCAGCTACGGCCGGGCCAGCTGGCCACGGCTTGATGCGCCGTCACGCGGCCAGCAAAAATTGGGGAAGGGGTCTTCGCTCTTCTCTGTTCTCAAATTCTTTCTCTCTCTTTCTCTTTTGTTATTTTCCACCTCCTGTTTTTCACTGGGTGTTCATCTCCTTGTTGTCGGTCTCTTGGGGAATTAAGCGTTGGAATTCGAACTCTCTTTTGGTTGGGGAGAGCTGTGGAATTTCCCTACTGCCCCGTCGCCATCTTGGTTCCCCCCCTTCTAAATGTCTTCTAAAAGATACTTTTCTGCTGAGTGCTGGACTACTATTTAGAGCACAAAGTTAGAGCTCAGCTGAGATTTTTTGACTACAGAAAAGACTATACCATCTGATCAACATCCACAGAGAAAGTGCAATGACACCTACCTGTCTGAAAGATGGCCAAATATCAGACCTCCCAGCAGTGACCCAATCATAAATACTACTTGAACTATCGATTTGGATGACTGGTACTCACATACTAGGTCCCACTGGAAGAGAAAGGAAGAGAGAACGGTGTCAGGAGAGTTGAAGCCTTCAGTGGAAACAGAGGGAAAATGTGCTGTGGTATGTGGATCCTGCTTCCTGTCCATTTCCTCTGCAGCCACTCTCCTCTGCCAGGCCACACACCTTCAAATACTCAGCTCCTTTCAACTCTTCAGGTTCTGTCTCTGTCTTCAAAGTTTCCATGGCTCTCTGCTCTTTTCTAGCTCTTTCTCAGCTCTTTCCTTCTCTTCTCTTTCCCAGCTCTCTTTCCTAGTTCTCTCTTTCCACCTTTCCCAGATGCTCTCTCTTCTAGTTCTCTCTCCTCATTTCTAGCTCTTTTCTCTCTTTTCTAGCTCTTGCTCTTTCCCAGGTCTGTCTCTTTCCCAGCTCTTTCTCTTTTCCATCTCTCTCTTTTCCCATCAATTTCCTAGGTCTTTCCCAGGCCTTTCCCAACCGCATGGAGGACCAAGATGGCCTGGTGCCAGCCAGAACGATGAATAAACCTACCCCTTATCTGAATACCATGTGTGTGGTGCTGTTATTACTCGGGTATGTCTTTTTAAAAACCTAACATAAGGGTTAGGTGGCTCAGTGGTAGAGCTCTTGCCTTGCATGCCTGAGTCCCTGGGTTCGATTCCTCAGCACCACATAAGAAAAAAGAAAAAAGCCGGAAGTGGCACTGTGGCTCAAGTGGTAGACCACTAGCCTTGAGCTGAAGAGCTGAGGAACAGAGCCCAGGCCCAAAGTTCAGGCCCCATGACCGGACCCAAAAAATAAAAAAGAGTAACAAGATAAAAATCTAACATAATCCCACCAGGATAGGTAGGATTCTTCTCCGTTTTTTTTTTTTTTCCTTTTTTTCTTTTTTTTTTTTCTTCCCTTTTTGCCCTGAGTAATACCCACAGTTCTAATGGCCTTTTTTTCGGAAATGGTCTGTGTGCTGCGGACATAGCGCATCGATACCATTGCTGGCCTTCACGTCCACATCCACATCACTTCTATACTCTGGTGAGTGAAACTACTCTCTAATGGCTCTCTGTCACTCAGTCTCTTTCCAGACGTGGCGCCACGCCAGTGAGATCCTCCAGCCAGTAGCTGAAAGGCCTGTCACCTCTGAAGCCGAGGATGCTTTGCTTTGGGGGCTTGGCCATTTCTCTCTAGAGGGCTCTGGGGAAGTCGGGGCGCTGCTTCTGCCTCGTCAGCTCTCCTTTACTCACCAGATTGACTCTCCTACACGTTTAATGGGGTGCTGCGAATCACGCCTGAGCTGTGGAACCCCTTTGAAATGCCTCCTGCGCTCTCTGGAAGGCCAGAGCACCTCATTTTTATGCAATTCTCAGATGTAGACAGTTTCTGCCATGGTAAATGGTCAGAAGTCTGTTTACTTTCAGGCTCTCTTTGCTCTCTCTCTGCCATTCATTTCCAACTTTCCCTATCTCTCCCTTTCTCTTTTCTACATTTTGGCTTGTGCCCTGAAGAGTGCGACGCAGGCTGGGTCCCCGCAACCCCCCCTTTTGGATCCCTCTCTAAGGCTAGCCAATGTAGGCTTGATCTATTTGTTCAGGGTTTCTTTGCATTTTTTCAGAAATTCGCCATCTTGAGTTCGCCATCTTGGCCACATGGTGGGTTAAGGGTTTGGCCCCATCTGGCCCTTAACCTTCCACCAAGCTTACTAATCCATCCAGCTATTCTAAGGTGCCTTGCTAACAAGTTGCTCTTTTCACAGGTCCTGGTAACTGAGGCCCAACCATTTGATGTGCTTTGTTAGCAAAGATGTCTAAACATTGTTGTCAAAATTTTAGGTTTTGAGTTTTGCCTTTTTTGTTTTGTGTTGTGTGTTCTACTGACTACATGGTTCTAAAATACTGGGCATATCTGTGCTAAAATTCTCATCACATCTCATGAGTTTTGTCATTTCAGAATATTTGTTGGCAATTCTTAATAAGGACCAGGTAAGCTCTACATATTCTATTTGATCTCCTTGTTGCTTTAATTGGAAATAATAAAGGGCATTTGTGGCAAAGATTTCAGTTCAAAGCCAACCTGGGCTGAAAAATCCCTAAGACTCCATCTCCCAACTAACCTGCAAAGAGCCAGGCTGGAAGCATGGCTCAAGACTCTTATCTCTAACCAGCCAAACACTGGAAGTGCTATTGTAACTCAACGTGGTAGAGCACTAGCCTTGAGCAGAAGAGCTCAGGGACAATGCCAAGGCCTTGAGTTCAATCCTCCTTGAATACCAACTGGGATAAGCCATCCCAGCAATGAGCACCTAGACTCAGCCAGTCTGGGGAACAAGAGAACATGGAGAGGAGTAAGAGGAGATGATGTCACATTAGCTACTTGGTGCTTGCCCTTTCAAAATTAACCAGAGCCGGGAGGTCAGTAGAAGTAAGAAGCCTGCCCATTCAATGTCTATACCTGTCTACCTATTAACTGAACAGGAATTTATATTCTTGCCTTTGTCACCTGACTTCTCTACCTAGTCGCCAGATGTCAGAAGTAGCTAGGGACACTTCTATCAACATTTTCAGCCCCAAGACCTTCCTCTTGCCATTTATTTGCTCTCTAGTATATTTTTTTCCAGCCCCTCAATGCTCATGAGACTTCTCCAGACTTCATCTAAGGACTCATGCCACCAAGGGACAGCTGCTACTCACTGCCTTCTGTGGGAGGAGACCAAATTCCAGCCTTTTACCCCTATTGTTTATGCCACTTGTCAGCAGGAAGTATCCAGAGAGAATCTTCACTGTATTTCAAGATTATTAACAGGCTGGAATGTAAGGTCTGCTCCTGGATGGCTAGCAGACTCCACCCTCCTCGCAGCAAAGTCTCCACCCAGTACCTGCGTTACCTAGGCAACTGGGACACCTGGAAGAGGTCACATCTGCATCTGCTGAGGTCACATCTGAATTTGATGTGGCCACACCTTTTCCACCCATACCCTAGATAAGGCCAGCCCAGGACCAGATGCCCTCTCTCTGCTCTTTTCTAGCTTTCTCAGCTCTTTCCTTCTCTTCTCTTTCCCAGCTCCCTTCTCTTAGCTCTCTCTTTCCTACCTTTCCCAGACACTCTCTTTTCTAGCTCTTTTCTCTCTTTTCTCGCTCTTGCTCTTTCTCAGCTCTCTCTCTTTCCCTGCTCTCTCCCTTTCCCAGCTCTTTTTCTTTCCCACCTCTCTTTTCCCAGCTCTTTCCCAGGTCTTTCCCAGGCCTTTCCCAACCACATGGAGGGCCAAGATGGCCTGGTATCAGCCAGAATGATGAATAAACGGACTACCCCTTACCTGAAAAAAAAAAAAAAAAGGGTTTCCATGGCCTTATCTCTCTATTCTCCTCAGATGACCAACTCCATCTGTTGCATGCATTAGCTTCTACACACATTCTCTGTGTGTGTGTGTGTCTGTGTGTGTGTGTCCATCCTGGAACTTGAAGTCAGGGTGGGGCCTGGGTGTTGTTCCTGAGTTTTTTGGTTCTCTTTTTGTCCAGTCGACTGCTTTTCACTTGAACCACATGCTTTTCAGGTTTTCTTATGGAATTTCCTGGCTTGGATGTCTATGAACCAGGATGCATAGATCTTAGAATCCTATGAAGACAGGATTATAGGCATAAGCTAACAACACCTGGTTCTACACATTCCTTTTTCAAAATTTTATTTCCTCAGCATTTATGTATGCATGTATGTATGTATGTATGTATGTATGTATGTATGTATGTATGTATGTATGTATGTATGTATGTATGTATCTGTCTATCTTGTTGTTCTGGGGGACCGGGGCACTCTCCCTGCCCTATTTTGCTCAAGGATAGCACTCTACAGCCTTCAGTCACAACACCACTTCTGGCCTTCTAGTGGTTAAATGAGGATAAATTTCCTGATGAACCATGATCCTCAGATCTCAGCCTCCTGAGTAGCTAGGATTACAGTGCTGAGCCACCAGCACACATATTCTTTAGTTACCATAATTTATAGCATAGAAAAGAATATTTTAAAGACAATTGAGTTACCATAATGGAGAGTACATGACAAAAACTCTTCTTTGTCTGCCCCATGATATAACCCCTGCTTTCACTGTATTTGATCTTGGTACAGTATGTGGAGAGGAAGGGCAAAAGCAAATCGTATAAATAGGGATACAGGTGGACCCATTGCAACAATGAGATGTACAAGTCATTATATCGAAAAACGAACTTTACAGCTTTGGTGGGGGGGGATCAGGTGGGAGATGGTAGGAGCAGTATGGGAAGGGATGGGAAGGGGAAACAAAGAGGAGGCAACAATGCTTGATAGGAGTTGTACTCGTTATCTTGCCAATATAATTGTAACGCCTCTGTATAGTATTCTCACAATGAAAAAAAAGTTCTTTTTTTCCCTAGGAAGAAAGGTTTCTTTATACTTGAACTAATACAAAGTCTGTTAAATTTCTTTTACCACTCAATAATTCAACTGACAGAATAACTCTCATCTTTGGATATACCCATCCATTCAGTTAAAAAGTATACAAATGCTGGGGACTGGATTTATGCCCCAAAGGTTCTGACTAACTTGCTCTGGATAATAATTCATAATAAGTATTGAGAGCCACAGAACTAGCATAATATTTTCCTTCATGGTATGTCCATTGCTCTTTAAAATTACAACTGTCTTTCTCATTAGATCAAATTATTTAATAACAGTTGTCTGTGTAGATTGTTTCATTCATGACCTCAGTACTAGTAACTCAATCATGTAGATTGTTTCATTCATGACCTCAGTACTAGTAACTCATCATCTTGGTAGTATAGATGAGCAGTTGCTAATTGCTGAAGGAATAGAAAATACAAATTGCTGACTAATATACTATGGGGAGAGAAGGGGATTGAATATATAAAGCAAGTCTGTGCTTTGTATTACTGCAAAAACCTTTGAGCAGACACACAGAAGGTTTAAATGGGGCCTCTTACCTCAGTGACAATAGTGGAGTGGAAGTAGCTTTTGTCATACACCCAGCCGTCCACACAGGGCTCTGTTTTTGCCTCACTCAGGTTCCAGAAGGTGCTGTTCAGGTGGAGGAGCTGCCATTGGGGATGGACAAAGCGCCGGCACTTCTCTGGCCTGAGGTTGGAGTCGAGTGGGATGGAGATTCTCAGGAGGTCCTCCTGGCTGAGGAGCCCAGTGCCATTGTCAGAGAGCGTGCCATTGTCGAGGATGCGCACCCAGCAGCGGTGCTCAGGCACGGCAGCCGTGAAGTTCTCTAATAGAATATGAGGATATGCTATAAGAATTATGATAAAAAAGCAAAGTAGCTGAAGGATCTGGAATCTTCCTAGGACTCCAACATGCTCCAGTAGGACCTCGAAACCCATTGGGACTGAACAGGAAGTCTCCCCCAACGGGAATGTGAGTGCTGCTATGAGATATATTGAGAGGGGAACACGTTTCCCTCCACTAGCCCAGCAGTGCTGCACTTGTCCCAACTGACTGTCTTCTCATTGGGCCCTGTCTCACCACTCTATGCCTGGGGAAGGAATTTCCTGGTCCTGTGGGTTTTGGCAGCTAGATGGTTTTAATAGTTACTAGAAGAGACTTTTTGTTGTTGGTTTCCAGGAATGACTGTGATCTTTGTACTTCTTGAGAAGCTGAGTGATTTTATAATCTAAATGCATGTGTAAAATGTTATTTTCTTTTTTTTCCCCCTTCTTCAGAAGAGGGACATTGGACACCCAGAAATTAACTGGTTTATTATATTTCTGTGCAAAAAACTGGAGCAGAGTAGAATTTTCACTCAAGGTAATGAAAGATGTGGTTAATTAGATGTAAAGCAAAGTGGAATAGTGAATATTAATGCTGACTTTTGGTTAGTGTTTAAATTCTTCTAGCCATGGTGCTTTTATAACATTTGAAATAGGGAAAAAAGAATAGAGAAAGGGAGGAAGCAATTAATGTATTTGTGTGTATGCTGGTCATGGGGCTTGAACTCAAGACCTGAGAGCTCTCCTTGAGCTTCTTTTGTTCAAGGCCAGCATTCTACCACTTGAGCTACAGCTCCATTGCTTTTGTTTCAATGGTTAATTGCAGGGAAGAGTGCCACAGATTGGCCTGGGAAAGTGGCTCAGTGGTAGAGTGCTTGCCTTGCATTCATGAGGCCCTGGGTTTGATTCTTCAGCACCACATATGCAGAAAAGGCCAGAAGTGGTACTGTGCCTCAAGTGGTAGAGTGTTCACCTTGAGCTAAGAGCTCAGGTGAGTTCAGGCACAGAGTTCAGGCCTCATGACCAAAAAAAAAAAAAAAAAAAAAAAAGAATACAGCATATATTCCTGATGGAGCTGTCAGTGAAGTGAGATTACATCCCCTGACCAGGTAGGATTACAAGCATGAGCCAGTGATGCTTGACACCACTTCTCCTCTTCCTCTGCCCTCCCTTCTGGTTCTCCTCCTCTTCTTCCTCTTCCTCTTCTTCCTCCTCCTATACTTCCTCCTCCTGTTCCTCCTCCTCCTCCTGCTCCTCTTTTTTTCCTTCATCCTCCTACTTTTTCTCCTCCTCCTTTTTTTCTTCTGCCTCCTCCTCTTTTTCCTCCTCCTTCTCTTCCTCTTCCTTTTCCTCTGTCTTCTTCCCTTTTTTTTATGAGTCATGGGGCTTGAACTCATCACCTACGAATGTATGTGATAAAATGTCCAGTCATCAAATAATATAAATAAATATAAATAAGTAAATCTAAGAGGTGAGTTTAAAAAAATAAAAATATTCTAGTGTGGTGTCTCGCACCCATAATTCTAACTACTCAGGATGGGGAGATGGAGAGGATGATGGTTCAAGGCTAGCCTAGGCAAAGCTCATGAGATCTCACCATGAGTAGTAAGAGTTGGTTGGGCGGTGTGTGCCTATCCTCCCAGCTAGGTGGGAACACATATGTGAGCATCATGGTCCAACAGGAGGCCCCATTAGACAAATTTTTGAAGGCAAAATGTCTGGAGATGAGGCTCAAGCAGTACAACACCTGACAGTTCAAACTCTAATATCACCAAAAGAAAAGCAGAATAGAAATAAACACAAAGGGTGGGGGGAGATGGTGGTTTGGAGACATCCTACATTGCCCTGCATCTTTAAAAATCTGAAACAAATCAGATGAGGACAGTAGTTAGTGTACAGAAACTAGATGAATCCAGAATTAAGAATTTTAGTTTCATGAAAGTGTCAATGGAACCTAACATAGGACTCTAGGCAAAATTGTAGAGAAAGGGGTAAAAGTACCTCCCTGGGGTGTGTGTGTGTGTGTGTGTGTGTGTGTGTGTGTGTGTGTGTGTGTGTGTGTGTGTGTGTGTGTGTGTGTGTGTGTGTGTGTGTGTGTGTGTGTGTGTGTGTGTGTGTGTGTGTGTGTGTGTGTGTGTGTGTGTGTGTGTGTTTACATATGTGTGTGTGTTTGCCCACATGGTCACACATACTCCAGTGCTGTGGCTAGGGTCCTGGGCCAGTAAGCTTTCCTTCAGCTATCTGCTTCAAGGCTGATCCTCTCCTGCTTGAACCATGGGTGCACTTGCAAGTGTGTTTTTGAGTAAGACTCTCACAGAATTTTCTGCCTGTGCTGGTTTCAAGCCATGATCCTCAGACTTGAGCATCCTGACTAGCTGATGAGAGAAAAACTCTCTTTTCTATAGAAGTGTATTGCTTATAAATTTCTGCCTTGGTGTGGTGGCTTGACTCCTGTTAAGGAAAAGAAGTGATCTGGGATGAGAAAGGACTGTTGAAATGTAAGGTTCTGTCTTTAAAGTGTTCTTTTTTCTTTTCAAGATGGAATTATGCCATACTCCAGACTATTCAAGATATAGCAGAGGGTGTGGACATCTTGTATGATTACTTCTGTACTGTTAATCTTATTTCTAAGTCACCTTATATAAATACACTGTACACTATCAAACTAGCCAGTAGGGAGCAGATTATGTTCCTAAACTCAGCTATTCTGACCAGAGAAGCAGTATCTCTGCATTAGAAGTAAACATCAGAGCAGCCTGCCTGCTCTGTGTGCTTGCTTGCCTGATTTTGGACAGTGGCTCACCCTTCCACACAGAAGTAAATTTCGCCATGAGGAGCAGTTCTTTATTTTTGTGCTTATCGTTGTGACCCCTGTGGTTCTTAGCATATTTATTACACTAAGATTGCAGGTGTGACACACTGGGACCCAGTTTCATGGGCTTTTCTGCCTTTGCTAGTTTCAAAGTACAGGTTATTTTTGTTGTTGTTATTGTTGTTGTTTGTTTGTTTTTGCCAGTCTTGGTCTTAAACGCTGGGACTGAGTAGTGTCTTTAGGCTCTTTTTGCTCAAGACTAGCGCTCTACCCTTTGAGCCATAGTGCCACTTTTGGCTTTTTCTGTAATTAATTGGAGGTAAGAGTCTCATGGACTTTCCTGCCCTTCCTTGGCTGGCTTCAAACTGTCATGCTCAGATCTCAGCCTGGTGAGTAGCTAGCATTACAGGCACACGCCCCCCAGCACCTGGCCTGAACTAGTCTTACAGATCTCAACCTCCTGACTCGTGTGTGTGTGTGTGTGTGTGTGTGTGTGTGTGTGTGTGTGTGTGTGTGTGTACTATGTGTATCTATATGTGTATGAGAGAAAGATACAGAAATAACAAAACCCATATGGACATTTATCAGAAAGATAAGAAATGTGGATAGAGGAGAGGAAGACAAGAAAAAAATGGTGGTAGGTGTTAGGTTTTTAAAGAGGATTCTGAGTAAGAACAACACCACGCATGTCCTATTCAGGTAAGGGGTAGGTTTATTCATTGTTCTAGCTGGCACCAGGCCGTGTTGGCACTTCTCACGGCTGGCTAGTGTGAATTGCAGATGTCTGGCTAAATGGATAGAACTAGCAGGGCCTTGCTTGGGGAATGTGTAGATACAGTGTTGTTTAGCCCCAGGGGAGCCCTTTTCCTTGTGCTGTGTTTATGTATAATGCTTTGCTAAGGCCTTGTCTCCACTGTAACAGAGTTTGGTGCAAGTTCTGTACTGGGTAACAGGTCTTTGTAACAATTGGCCACCTGCAGACTTCTAGAGCTCCAATAAAGACTCCAAAACTTAACCTCTCTATTTTGTTATGACTGGATTTATATCTGATTTAAGGTAAAATATTACAAACTCCATAAATTTCAATTTCCTTGTGACTAAGTAATATTCCATAATATGTTTCTACAATTTATATTACTTAATCTATTAAGTACCTCAGCGGATTGGGAATTAGGATAATTTAAGGAAACTGAGGCATGGTGAAGTCAACTGAGATGTGGTATTTAGAAACATAGAAGTGCCATCTTTGTTTCAAAGAGGGACAATGGGATGTTATTCCTTCCTTGAAGGATGCATTCCTCACCCCAAGAATGAACTCTTGTCTGACTGGACTATTCCTTCCTGAGAAAAACTGCTTCCCCAAACGTAAGCCCCTTCCTGCTCCCAAATGCTGATAGTGGGGCACCTCCTTGTGCCAAGGATAGAGACCTGTATTATGGCAGGTTGCATTTTACCTGGAAACTCAGAAAGTAACAACAGGTGTGATTAGAGCACAGACAAATCACTATCTTTACATAACTTTGAAGCCAGATCCCCTGCCTTTACCCTATAAATACCCCCAACAGCCCAAGGAGCTGGGTATTTCTCTGTGTGTCTCCTTCTGTATGTGTGTGCTCTCCCTCTGGTCTGTGTCTCTCTACAGGTTTATCTATGTGTGTGTCTCTATAACACTGTAAAAAGAAGCATACTCTGCTAGAGTGTGCTCTTGCCCTTCTGTTTGTTTTTTGTCTGTCAGTCTGTATGCCTGTTTGTTTATTTATTCAATAAAATTGTGCCAAGTTTTCTAACTGTTAGTGAAATGAGCTTCCTTCCCACAGCTTAGTCCACTCCTTGGATTCTCACAGCTTAGCATGCTCCCTTCCCAGGCAACACTAGGCCCATATAGTAAAGGCAGGAAATAATCAACTTCCAACCCCCTTTACCTTGGGATGGCAGTTCTTTGGGGGCATCTACCACCATTGAAGGCAACAAGAGCCCCTTAGAGTGACTTCAGGTGAGGGCAGCTGCAGGACCCTTCACCTAATATTTGGACAGCAGCCATAAATCCTAATCTGCCATGATGAAGCCCCTGGCCCTCACATCCACACCAGGGTCTCTGCCTCCTAGCCCCTTCTAGTTGCTCCTAAACCTCTTAGGTTATATAGGTCACCTCAGACAATAGCCAGTGCTTCTTCTCACTTCTCTCTGTGAGAAGGAGTCTTGATAGTCCCCTTTCCTGGCAATGAACCTTTCTTTATTCTCTGTACCTTTATTTGTGTATGGTTCTCTGACAAAGTCTAATAACCTTTCAGTTAAACTTTCACTTACCATTCTGACTTGTCCAGAAATTCTAATTCTGCGATCAAAGTCAAGGACCCTAAGTGAAGAGTTCCTACATTAAAAGGGAAGCTTCACCAAACCTCGTCTCCGACTACTGAGAATTCCAGTTTGGCTTTGTGAGCATAATAATCCTTCACAAGCCCCCCTGAGGACCATGAGGACTCAAGCAGGCACAGTAGAAAGATGGTTATAAGGTTTATTAGAGGGACCATATTTCCCAGAAGAGGAAACAGAGGACATAGGCCCTATGCAAGTGGAAAGTGATGGGGAGGCGTGTGTGTGTGTGTGTGTGTGTGTGTGTGTGTGTGTGTGTGTGTGTGTGTGTGTGTGTGTGTGTGTGTGTGTGTGTGTGTGTGTGTGTGTGTGTGTGTGTGTGTGTGTGTGTGTGTGTGTGTGTGTGTGTGTGTAAGCACGTGCGCAGGTGGGTCTGGGTGGAGAAAGGGAGTGGCCAGCTCTCTGGCAGGACCTCTAGGGCAGGGAGGAGTTCAAGTCTGGTTAGAGCTGAGGACCGGAGTTGGGGATAATACTAACAGCTACAATAAACATGGATATATATACACAGGTATCTCTTGTATATTGATTTGCAGGTCTTTGTATATATGCCCTAGAATAGTTAGCATGTTCATATGATCCATTTATAGTTTGTTGGGGAATCTCTGCACTGATTTCCATAGCGATCACACTTGTTTAAAGTCCCACTAACAGCATAGGCGAGTTTGCCCTCCTCCCCATCCTCATCGGCAATGGTTGTCTGTCTTCTTGATGATTTCAACCCCACTGGAGTGACACTGAATCTTGGTGTAATTTTTGAATTGCATTTCTTTTCTGACTGAGGACTTTGAAATGTACATTATTCTGAAAATTATTTGTTCAGTTTACTTGTTCATTTATAAATTACATTATTTGTTTCTTTACTTTATATATTTTTGAGTTCTTTGTGTCACCAGAGGGAGGTCAGGATTAGTGAAGTTTCCCTTTCAATGTAGGAATGCTTCACTTAGGACCTTTGACCTCGATTGCAGAATAAAAATTTCTGGACAAGTCACCAAGAAAACTTGGCACAGCTTTTCTGAGTAATTATGGAAGCAGGCAAGCAGACAAACAGACAAAAAGCAGACAGACAGACAAACAGAAAGGCAAGGGCACATTCTGTTAGACTGTACATGCTCTCACAGAGAGAGAATGAGACAAACATGGAGAGAAAGAGCCAGAGACAGACACAGAGAGACAAGGACACACAGAGAGACACACAGAGACACACCCACGTAGAGAGAGACACACAGCTCCTTGGGCTGTTGGGCCATTTATACGGTAAAGGCAGAGTCTGGCTTCAAAGTTACGGTTTTACTTTCTGAGTTTGCAGGTAGTTCTGCATCTCGAGTTAAGGAGGTCCTTGCTATCTGCATTTTGAGGCAGGGGGTGGCTTACATTTGGAGAAGCACTTTTCTCAGGAAGGCATACATCCTGTCAGACAAGTCTTCTTTCTTGGGGTAAATAATGCATCCCTCAAGGAAGGGGAAGGTATTTCCCTCAAATGCAAAGATGGTACTTCTGTGTTTTAAAATTCCATATTTCTCAGTTGCCTTCACCAGGACTCAGTTTCCTTAAGTTATCCTGTCTCATTTTCCCCTAAATGGCTTTATTCCCTTAATTTTAAGGGAATTACATGAAGGAATATCTCCTGTATTTGCTGTTAGCTGATAATCATTTTTCCTGAGTCAATTCTGCTTCATTTGTATAATCTGGATATGGTACCTTTATCTATTGCATAGCTGGTCAAGACTTTCTCCCATTCTGTCAGTTGTCTCTTGTGTGTTGTAAACACAATGTGCAAGGTGTTTGATGCTTTGGTTTTTGGTGGGCTTTTGTTAAAAAAAAGATACTGTTTAATTTTATTTATGTATTTTTAGTCTTTCGTGGTGCTTGAACTCTGGGCTTGGGCACTTTCCCTGCGCTCTTCAGCTCAAGGCGAGCACTCTACCACTTGAGCCACAGCGCCACTTCCTTGTTGGGCTTTTATTGTAGTGCCTTTTGAAATCATGACCTCATATTGCCATGCAAGCTCTCTACCACATGAAGTACACTCCTAGATAATTTTCTTTCTTTATTTTCTAAATAAGGTCTCATATTTATGCCCCAGCTAGCTTAAACCCCAGTCGTTTTAATACTTCCCTTCTTCCTGGATGACAGCATATGACAGCATGCACAACTATGCCTATCTTTTGGTAGTTATGATGAGGTCTTTACACACTTTTGCTTGGGCTGACCTCAATGTCTGCACTGATTTCCATAGTGAGTGCACTAGTCTACAGTCCCACTAATAGTACAGGAGAGTTCCTCTCCCTCCCCATCCTCATCAGCATTGGTTGCTTGTCTTCTGGATGATTTCATCCCTACTGGAGTGAGCCCTATTTTGGGCTTGTTTGGATCAACTCTCCGGAATTCCTTAAAATTGTGTGATTTTCACGGCAATATCTTCCTTCTTTACTTTTCTTGAAGCAGTTTTGCTGTGAAGTAAAAAAATCGAAACAAAAACAAAATCAGAAGACAAAGAAGATGTAGATTAAGCACATAATTCCTGCATGCCTGAGGACAGTCTCTGCCTGGCACCTTTGTGCCCCAATATCAGAGGGCTTCACACTGGCCTTGACACCAGCATATGCTGGGGTAGATGGTACTGACTGTTTCTTCTTATAAAACTGTCATTTAGACATTGGTGTTTGGAAAAAATCAAAGGGAGAACACAAAATTTAAGGAATCATAAATTTTTCCTCATTTTAAATTGTGTGTGTGTGTGTGTGTGTGTGTGTGTGTGTGTGTGTGTGTGTGTGTTTGTATCCTGGGGCTTGAACTCAGGGCTTGGTACTGTACCTGAGCTGCTGTGCTGAAAGCTACTGCTCTACCACTTGGGCCACATATCCGTTTTGATTTGTGGTGGTTAAGTGGAGAGAATAGGTCTCTTGGATTTTCCTGCCCAGGCTGGCTTCCAACCATGATGATCCTCAGATTTCAGCCTCCTGAGTGACTAGGACTATAGGTGTGAGCCATAGGTGTGCACCTTATATGTTAGTTTCATATTTCTTAAATTCTTCTTCCTCAAAATTTCCATTGCCTTTGGCAGAAACTTTGGTTAAATCTTATACGATCCAATTATTGAGGAACTTGTTCAACTATGCAAGAAGAGGATTTGTTTGTTTTTTGCCTGGTTTTAATTCCACAATTCTCCTTTACCTGAAGAAATACCCAGGATTGTGTCTATGTGATAAACTCACACCTTTGCCCATAATATATTGAGCACTCATTGTGCTGATGGGTAATAAAACCAGGGATCTGAGAAGAAGACATTTAATTTTCATTTCATTTCTGAGAAAATATAAGGAATGTATATTTCTTTCTTTTTTAAATATTCTTGGGTCAGTTGTGGGGCTTGAACTCAGAGCCTGGGTTCTGTCCTGATCTCTCTTTTTCTTTTTTGGTTGGGGGGGGTTGGGAATTATGTTCTGGTCGTGAACTCTGGGCCTGGGCACTGTCCCTCAGCTCTTTAGCTCAAAGCTAGTGTTCTACCACTTGAGCCACAGCACCACTTCCGGTTTTTTTCTTTTTGCTTATGTGGTGCTGAGGAATCGAACCCAGGGCCTAAGGCATGCAAGACAAGTGCTCTACCAATGAGCTACCTTCCCAGCCACTGTCCTGATCTCTTTTGCTCAAGGCTAGCCCTCTACCATCTTGAGTCACAGCTCCACTTCCTGTGTTTGAGTGGTTAATTAGAGACAAGAGCCTTATTCTGGGGACATTTCTGCTTGGGCTGGCTTTGAACTGCGATACTCAGATCCTCAGATCCTCAGATCTCAGCCTCCTGAATTGCTACCTGGCAAATGTGTATTTCTCGTAAAAGCCCAGACTATATGACATGTATAAGTTTGACTAAATTGGACCTTTCTACCACTAAACTTACTGGTGTAAGACAGCCTGTGTCAACCTGATGAGATTGATTTGGGAAGAGAAAAGAGGAGGAGGAAGAGTGGAGGAAGGTGACTCTGATCACTATGCATCATTGTATAACAAATCGATGTTAATAAAAAATCAAAAACCAACAGGCAGCCTGTGTGATCTAGAGAGCCTCAGAGGAGTGTTCAAACTCAAGAATGCAATGCCACCCTACAAAATTAAGAAGAGTGAGGGGAGGGGTTGGTGAGAATGCTGAAAGGGATAACATTGATGAAGGTTCAACATATCACAAAATACCTTGATAAATGGCAACTCCTTTGTAGAACTACTTAATAAGAGTAAGAACAATAACAATAACAAACAGTTTTGTGGATAGGGATGAGGTTGATAATGAATAAGTGACTTGTATACACACAGAATATCCCTGGTCACAGATACAGGACACAGTCCCTGCCTAGTCAGGTGCTCACTGGAGTGTTTACTTACTCATTTTCCACATCCTGGATAGTGTTAGGGAGAGGTCGATTTTTTGTTTCTGGAAGGCAGAGGACTGCAAGGACAGAAAGGATGGGGAAGGCTCCATAGAGAATCCAGGGCAGGTGGGGAGAATACACTGCTAAGGTCATAAAGAGAGGCGCCATCACTGCCCCTACTCTGCCGAAAAGTTCAATGATTCCTGAAATGGTTGACCTTAGATTGCAAAGAAAATAATAAGGAAAGTATTTAAGAACTTGTATATTTTCTTTTTCTTTTTCACATTTTTTCTTTCTTTCTTTTTTTTTGGGGGGGGGGATATGGGTCTTGAACTCTGGGCCTGGGCGCTGTCCCTCAGCTCTTCAGCTCAAGGCTAGCACTCTACCACTTGAGCCACAGTGCCACTTCCTCCTTTTCTTTTTTTAAAGCCTTGATCTTCCTATGTAGACAAGGAGGAGACTGTCCTGACTTGCTCTCACAACTTCTTGGATTTCAGGTATCTGACATCATGCCTGCATCAAGTAAATTTTATTTATTGTCTTCATTTCATTTTGGAAGCAACACAATAAAGTTATTAAACACATAGGCTCTGGCAGCCAGTTGTCAATTGTCACACTTACTGCTAATGATTTAGAACCCTTAGTTTCATTATTCTTCAAATAGGGATACCTACAACACTAAATGAATGATTTAGATGGAGCATCTCTCTCAATATAATACAGGATATATACTCAACTTACAACCCACAGTTTAACTTTTTCTTCTAGTCCTAGGGCTTGAACTCAGGGTGTGGGTACTGTCCCTGAGCTTTTCTCTGAAGGCCAGTCCTCTACTACTTGAGCTCCAGTACTGTCTTTCTTTGGTTAATTGGAGATTAGGCTCTTATGAACTCTTGCCTGAGCTGGTTTCAAACTGTGATCTTCAGATTTCAGCCTCCTAAGCAGCTAGGATTACAGGCATGAGCACTTGAGAGTCAGCTTTCAATTATTTTTTATTCATTTTCTTTTTTTTTTTTTTTTTGGGTCCGGTCGTGGGCCCTGAATTCTGGGCCCGCTTGCTGTCTCTCAGCTCTTCAGCTCAAGGCTAGTGCTCTACAATTTGAGCCACAGGGCCACTTCCGGCTTTTTTCTTTTTGCTTATGTGGTGCTGAGAAATCGAACCCAGGGCCGCCTCCATGCATGCAAGGCAAGTGCTCTACCACTGAGCAACCCTCCCAGTGCCTCAGCTAATTTTTATGTCTAGCAACGTGCCATGTCCTTTAATGAAATCATAGTCTTCCCTTTTTTATTCATGTTTTTTGTAAAAAGGAATTAGTATTGTGATAATTCTTATATTATGTGATTCATCCAAAATGTACCTTAATCTCATTTACCCTGTTTTATTCTTTCTTAACTTCCCTCTCTCCCTTTTGAAACAATTTTAACACGTTTCACCATTTTTTTTCATTATACACACAAAGTATTTCAGCCATAATCACCCCATCTACTTCTCATTAACGCTTCCAATGTTTGCTGGTTAATTAATGATTTTTAATGAGTGAATGATTAACTGGATTGTTTTTTGCTGTTTAATTCTTTGAGATCTTCTTATGCACTGTATATTAATCCTTTATCTGATTAACAGTTTAAATGCATTTTTTTTCCATTCTGTTGTCTCTCTGGTCACCTGGTAATCATTTCTTTCACAATTCAGAAGTTTTGTCTCAATTCTTTTTTTTTGGGGGAGGGGTTCCTGTCTTGGGCCTGAACTCTGGGTCTAGGCACTGTCACTCAGCTCTTCCGCTCAAGTTTAGTGCTCTGCCACTTGAGCCACAGCGCCACTTCCGGCTTTTTTCTTTTTGCTTATGTGGTGCTGAGGAATCGAACCAGGGCCTCATGCATGTAAGGCAAGTGTTCTACCACTGAGCCACCTTCCTAGCCCCTTGTCTCAATTCTTGATTCTACTTGCTGATCAATTAGAGTGTTATTCAGAAAGCTATCACCTATGAAAACATCTTTGGTTCTTTGCCTGTGCTTTCCTCAATCAGTTTCACAGTGTCAGGCCATAATTACTATCTTGATCCATTTTGTATTAAATTGATTTTTGTATGGAGTGTGAGATAGTAATGTACTTTGAATTGCTTATATTTATTTATATATTGTGTTTCTCCAACTATTTGTTAAAGAGGCTATCTTTTTTGAATGTAAGTTTTTCCCCTTTGTTTAAGATCAGATGGCCAGAAGTTGTGTGTTTTTTTCCTGTGTCTTCTCTTCTCTTCTATCATCTAGGTGTCTACTTTTTGTGTTGGTATGTGTTTTTTTTTACTGTGTCTCAATAGTGTGTTTTGATGTTGGGAAGTATGACATCTGTAGCAGTGTCCTGTTAGTTCCGGATTGCTTTGGCTAGTTAAAATCTTGTGTAATCTTGTGTAATCTCATGAACCTCAGGATTGATTTTTTTCTATTTGTATAAAATGATATTGGAATTTTGGAACAGCTTGTATTGAAACTAGATTCCCTTCAGTAGTTCACCACCTTATTTATTCTCCTGATTCATGAACATGGGAGATCCATTTTCTTTTTAACTTTATTGGCTTCTTTAAAAAAAAAAAATTAGTACCACCCAAGCAGAAGCAGCCACAGACAGTAGTTAGGCCCTGAGATCAAATCCTAGGACCAGCACCATAAAGAAAAGTGATATGGGTCATCTGTGAAAAAAATCACGGCTTCTTTCTTAAAATGTATCATTTTTATTGTAGAAGCCTTTCATCTCCTGCGTTGGCTTTACTTGCAGGTGTTTAATTTAATTTGTGAGGCTATTGCAAGTGCAACTCTTTTCTTTCTGACCTCATTATTATTGGTAAATAGAAAAACAACTGATTTTTCCTCTTTCCTGGTTGTTGTTGTTGTTGTTTTGTTGTTGTTGGTGGTTTGGGGGCTTGAGCTCAAGGCCTCTGTTCCTCAAGTCTACTACTTTAAGGCACAGTTCCACTTCTGATCCTTGACTTTACAGGAAATAACTTTATTTTTTCCTTCTTAGTACAGTGTTGCCTATCAGTTTAAATATATAGCCTTTATTATGTAGAGATATGGACCTTCTAAATATTTAAATGTTTTATTATTTTTTGAAAGTTGAGAAGTTTTAATTTTGTCCCCACAATAAATGTCATTAGATCAGAAAATCTTCTCTGGAAACAGATCAGGTTTGTTTTGTAATTTTTAAGTGTTATGTAGCCCAGGATATCTTAAACTTGAGAGACAGTACCTCACTACAGTTGGGATGAGCTCCATATGGTGAATTGAATAGGCTGTGAAGCCAGAGGTATCAGCACCAATTCCCAGAATTGCTAAAACCATGCGCAGGGTCTGCTGAGTTTCTGTAGAGAGGAAGACACATCAGAGGCAGGCATACTTGACTGGAGAAATCTGTCTACCCCAAACAATTATGAGAAGTTCTATTGGAGGGATTTGCTAGCAAGAAACATGTGATAAACAAACAGAACCTAGGAGAAACTATGTAACAGATGAGCTAGTGAAAGCAGACTCTAGTAAGTTTGGGCTTAAGCACTGATTGAAGGAATGGAAAACACTTGTTGCAACTATCCCTGCCCATTTGAGTTTTATCAGCCATGGCAGAGGCAGGGAAAGTCAGGAAATGCTCTTTTTGTTGTTGTTGTTGTTGTTCAGGATGTGGTAGGAATACATGGATAAAAATCCGAGGCATTAATGACTCATGCCTTCAACAGTTTAGAACTAACAACAGGAGATTATTTCTTGACATAGGACAGGTATTCCAGCAGATGTACTAACAAGAGAAATGGATTCCGTTGGGAGTGAACTTTGTGAAGAAAGCAGGATCTAGATAACAAGCCAGGATTTTAAAATTTTAGCATTAGGACTCCTATGAGAAAGCTAGTGCTGTGTTGGGAATCACTGACACAGAAAATGAAAAAAGTTTTGAAGCCTAATAAAAGTAGTCAAAGATATGATTAAAAACGAAGGTACTTTCAGAGGAGAGCCGGCTGGCAGCAGGAGATAGAAGGGAGTATACAGTTCTAGCTTCTTCAAATACATTCCTGCCGTGAGAACATGATGGAGGGGACCAATGTAGTCCCCACAATCATCACTTAACGCCATGCAATTAATATAGTAAATTGTGCTGGGTGAGTTTCTTCATCTATTTGTTATTTAGGAATATATTATAAAACAAAAACTGGATTATACCTACTAAAGGGGTGACAAAAACAAATGTACTCTTACTTACCTGACGTACACAATCATAACCCCTCTTATATCTCTGTTATAAGAAAAAAAATTAAATACCATACTTAGGTTAGTGTCTTGTCTTTTTCCTATTCTTTCTCTCTACCTGAAGGCAAGGGATTTTGTTGTCGTTGTTTATTTTTTGTTTTCCTAAATCTTATTCCAGTGGCCTGGTGTTCCTGGTACATGCCTGAAATTCTAGCTATTTAGAAGGCTGAGATCTGAGGATGGCAGTTCAAAGCCAGCCTGGGCAGGAAAATTCATTAGACCCTTATTACTGATTAACCACCACAACACTGTAAGTGATGCTATGGCTCAAAGTGGTAGAGTGGTAGTCAAGCCAAAGAGTTTAGAGACAGCAACCAGCCCCTGAGTTCAAGCTCCATGACTGAACCCCTGCCCTCAACCTGCCAAATCAACAACAACAAAACCCTTCATTCAAATCAATGAGCCTCTTTTTTTAACTGTTGCATTTAGAGTGTAACAAAGGATAGAATAACCAAGATAGAAAGACTTGATAAATTGGAAAAAATAATTCCAGGGAGAGGATTGTGTGTCTTCCTGGGTTTACAATTGCAAGATCTTTGATAACACCATGCATGCAATTAGTTCTAAAGAAATTGTTAGGTATCAGTGGCACTGATGTTCAGATTTATTGTATATTTGATAAGGACAGCCTCGGGTCCTGAAGAACATTGTCTCCTTAAGAACTTTGGCTCAGTAAGAGCCTAAGTTTTGCAAACAACTGCTGTAGGGACAGCTTCTAAGCCTTCACACTAACTTCATGGGATCCTCCGGTTATCCATGGTGATGCCATTCTTTTGGCCCAGATGAGTAAACCAAAGAAATTTCTGGAAGATAGGAGTCATTACTTACTTTTTTCCCCAACTCATTTCTCACCTGGGGACAAAAAGGTGCTGACCAGAATCGAAAGTCCTGTGAGGAACATGAATAGTATCTGACTTTGTTTTCGGCCCAGATAATTCAATACCAAGAAGGGAACGAATCTGCTGATGAGTGTGACAAGGCCAAAGAGAATCTGGAACAGAAAGATATTGCTCCCCAGGTGCTGCAGGTTGAATACCAGGCCGTAGAAGGGTATGGAATGTGCCATTCTGAAGTTAAAAGAATAAAAACACATTTAAGATGATAGAGCAAATTAATTTAAGATACAAAGGAAAAGAAGATCAGTGAAGCCGGGTGCCAGTGGCTCAGGCCTGTAATCCTAGCTACTCAGGAGGCTGAGCTGTGAGGATCCTGGTTCAAGTCCGTGAGACTCTTATGAAAACCGGAAGTGGCGCTGTGGCTCAAGCTGTAGAGTGTTCACCTTGAGCTGAAGAGCTCAGAGACAGCATCCAGGTCCAGAGTTTAAGCCACAAGCCCGTCCCCCCCCCCCCAAAAAAAATAAAAGAGCACTGAATTCCTTGCTTTCCCTGGGGAAATAGTACAAGTTTCCCTGCAGGAGCACACAAATGTATCAGTAGACATTAGATTTAGGTCCAAATCATTGTGACTCATACTTTCCTGCCTAGGACCTATTTTGGTAAAAATTCTTCATGAACTTCAAAATACTCTGTTTCTTCATCACTACTGACTAGATTCTTCAACATCACATAAGCAGAAAAAGCTGGAAGTGGCTTTGTGGCTCTAGTGGTAGAGTGCTAGCCTTGAGCTAAAGAGCTAAAGTGCCCAGACCCAGAGATAGGCCCCATGACTGAAAAAAAGAAAAAGAGAGAAAGAGAGAAATAGAGAGGGGGGTGGCTGAGATCTGAGGTTTAAGTTTCAAAGCTAGCCTGTGCAGAAAATATGTGGGACTCAGGCCGAGTGCAGGGCCTCAACTGGAAAAATGTTGGCCTTGAGCAAACAAGGTAAGGGACAATGCCAAGGTCCCAAGTTCCAGCCCCAGGATCAGCAAACACACCCAACATACACATAGGGCATTTTTTTTTTATTAACTTGGAATTTGTTGGGGGAAGCCAAAACTAACTCCTTTTTTTAATATACCAGGAGTTCCCCCACTCCTGAAAATCAAAATACTGGTTTCTCAGTAGCCCCCAGGGTCAGGAAATATGGTGTTTATTGAGACCCCAGGAAATGTGGAAAGCCCTGCTGATTGTTGTGGTAAGGTTGTGAGATCTGCAGCCCTGTTTGCTTATCAGTAACCCAGATAAGATCAGCCCTGTTTGGTTAACAATAGTAGATCAGCCCTGACATCCATCCCTATCCTGCCCCCAGGAGAAAGAATACCTGCTTGCTTTGTGTGGGCCCCCCAATTTCACTCACCTAATCAAACCAGAATGATAGGTTAGTTAGAACAGATACGATAAGATGGACTCTAACTCCACTGGCCACTGACATAAATATGCACTCTTTATGTGGGTGTTGTAAACCGTTTGGCCACCTGCCTGTGGCCAGGCTTGACCACATGGATTTTGCCTTTAAAAACCCTAGCTTGTGGGCCATTCAGGGTCAGAGTTTTCATGTGTGCTGCATCCCTGGCCGGTTAGCTTTCCTCTTCCACAGTAAAGTCATCTTTTTACTTGAGGCTATCTCTGAGTAGTGGACGCTTTTCCCCATAACGGAACTCAAGGGCTAACAAAAGCTTTTTTTTTTTTTTTTTAATAAAGAAGCAAATTAATCTCAGAAAGAGACGGAAAAGTATGGTTATCATTTTTCTTAATGGGATTAAGGTAGAAGAGAAATGATTCAAGGAATGAAAATGTGCTCATTTGGTTGGCTAATTTATGGGTCTGTGGATTTATAACATAGATCTTGATGAACACAGAATTTGTGCCTTTTTCGTTTTTGTAAGTAATGGTGTTTTGTCAGGTATGAGAACTTCAATTCTGTTACTTGAGCCACAACCCCAGCTCCTTTTCCTTTTTGTTATTTTTCAAAGAGAGTCTTGCTTTTTGCCAGAGCCAGCCAGGACCCAAACCTGGCTGTTTATGCCCCTGCATAGCTGTGATGACACCACCCCTTTCTTCTGATTGGTTGAGATGAGGTCTTGTGAACTTTTTGGCTGAGCTGGCCTTGAACTGTGATCCTCCCAACATCAGCACTTAGAACACTTAGAATCATGTTGTGAGCCTCTGAGCCTGGCTGCAATTTTCTTTATGTAAGTTTTATTTCAATAAAAACTAAAAAGATAAAAAGTTCAAGTATGTTTCACAGTAGACTACTCCATATGCTAATATGCAGTGCTGAACTTTGTTCTGGAATGTGATTTCCATATTTCTGTAGTTCAGTCTCACTGAGAGATCTCATAAGTTAACCTTAAAGGTGGTAATTAAACATAAACCCTTTAACATCATTTTTCTTATCTTATGTATTGAGCTGTTGTATATAATGCTGCCACTGTTTTGTTTTGTTTTGTTTTGTTTTTGAGCGTCCTGGTCCCTGAACTCAGGGCCTGCATGTAGTCCGTGAGGGTCTTGGTGCTCAAGGCTAGCACTGTACTACTGGAGCCACAGCTCCACTATCTGGTATTTTCTTAGTCCTTTAATGGAGATAAGGGTCTCCTGGACTTTTCCCACCCTGAGCTGGCTTTGAACTGTGATCCTTACATCTCAGCCTTTTGAGTAGCTAGGATTATAGTCGTGAGCCACCAGTGAAATACCTGACCAATAATTTACCTGAGACCTCATTTTATTCTGGAATTTAGCCTCTGACCTACTGTAGTCCTAAAGCCAGAAAATCCCACAGAAAGCTAAGTAGAAACAGTCCTTGGAAAACTGCAGATGATGCTTACCTAAGATAAGCCAAATTGCCTGAGATTCTAGACAGCACCCCACCTAGAAATAGTGACCAATATCTAACCAGAAAGTCCTGCAGTTCTGCATGTACTCCCTGTACCACCCTTGTGACTTTAACCATTAACTTTTTTTTTTTGGTCCAGTTGTGAGGCCTGAACTCTGGGCCTGGATGCTGTCCCTCAGCTCTTCATTTCAAGGCTAGCACTCTACCACTTGAGCCACAGCGCCACCTCCGGCTTTTTTCTTTTTCCTTATGTGGTGCTGAGGAATTGAACCCAGGGCCTCATACATGCAAGGCAAGTGCTATACCACTGAGCCACCTTACCAGTCTTTTAGGAAATAATTTTAAAGCGCATCAACATCTCTATCCGACCAATAACCCTTTCTAAATTCCTTCCCGCCATTGGACCCACGAACCATGTATTAGAGATGTTTTATGATTTTCCCAGGGTGTGTGTTGAGTTGTCAAGGAATGATATGATGAGTGCAAAGCCCCAGCCTTCCCTAAAGAGTGTATAAAACGGCTGCAAACCCCAGGCTCGGGCCTCTCAGCGTCACCAGTTGTTTGTTGTGTGTGCAGAAGACCGAGCTAGCTTGCAACAAATACCTCGCTGCTGATTACATCGATCTTGGTCTCTGGTAGTCTTTATGGGGGTCCTGAACTCAAGCATTATACCAGTCCCTGGCCTGCTGTTGCTATTGTTTTTGAAAGAATAAATGTAGGTCCTCTCTAATAAGATATTGGAGGTAAAACATATTGATAAGTTTATTTAAAGGAACATACCTGATAAAACTCAGGCAGCAGCTTCTCATACACAGCCTGGGTGCATGGAACAACTGAAAAATGGATATTTTTGCCTTGGCGTTGTCCTCAAAATCTTCCTGCAGGTTGGATTTCACAACCTTGGACGACAAAAGTCAAAAGCATTCATGAGATGTCAATCATGTGCCAATTATATTGCTAAATACTAGAAGATGAAACACATATGGTATGTTGTATCATCAAGGAAAACTACAGAGTAGGGACTTGGGCAGAAACCAGTCTGGGTTCTTCCCAGTTGGGTAGAACCAGGAAAGATACAGGAAGAGGGGAATTAGATAAGATTAAAGCCTGTTTAAATACTGAGGCAAGGACAAGTAAAGTACCTTGACATTTAAGAAGGTATGTGTGTGTGTTTGTGTGTGTGTGTGTTTGTGTGTGTGTGTGTGTTTGTGTGTGTGTGTGTGTGTGTGTGTGTGTGTGTGTGTGTGTGTGTGTGTGTTGGTCCTATGGCCAGAAGTAAGGGCCTGGGTGCTGTCCCTGAGCTGCTTTTCCTTAAGGCTAGCACTCTACCACTTGATCATAGCAACTCTTTTGCCTTCCTCTGTTTTTTTTCTTTTTAAATTTTTTTTTTTTTGAATCCGGTTTTGGGGCCTGAACTCTGGGCCTGGGAACTGTCTCTCAGCTCTTCAGCTCAAGGTTAGAGCTCTACCACATGAGCCATAGCACCTATTCCGGCTTTTTTTCTTTTTTCTTATGTGGTGCTGAGGAATCCAACCCAGGGCTTCATGCATGCAAGGCAAAGGCTCTACCACTGATCTACCTTCCCAGTCCTCTTTGCCTTCTTCTGTATAATCTTTTGGAGATAAGAGCCTCAGGCTGGCTTGGAGTCTTGATCCCCTGTTCTCAGCTTCCTGAGTAGCTAGGATTACAGGGGTAAGGCAGATGTGCCTGGCTTGTGTTTATTATTTTTATAACAGTTTATTCATTTTCTATATTAGGACTGTGGAGAGTTAATACTGGATATGACAGACTGTTCTATGAGTGAGTTAGTATTTTAGATTTTCCAAGTAAAGACACAAAATACAAAATGAGGAAGTGTCGCTGAAATGTTCCTTGGGACACTATTTAGTAATACTGTTTATTTCAAATGTTATCTATCATTAATGACAGATGTGAAGAATTCAGAGCTCCGATTGAAAGGCAAGAGTTTGTTGCTGAGGATCAGTCTGCAAGAATTTTCTATGCCTTCAAAACTACAATAGGAATTTCTAACATTTGCCTAGATGGATTCGGCTAGGCTCTGGATTTCTTTGTATGTTACCTCTCCCTTTTGAACAAAAACAATACAGTATTTCCACAGTGCTCATATAATCATTGCATTTTGGATGAGTTTGGGATGGTGGACTTTTTTTTTTACTCTGTAGCTTCACAGATTTATATACAAAGATTCTATAATCAGAGAACAATGCTTAAGTAGTCCCATGCACATTTACACCTCATTAAAATGTTAAGATTCTGTGGGCTAGAGGTGGAGATCATTTTCGTAGCATGTAAGAGGCCCTTAATTTAGTACCAGCAGTAGGAAAAATAGATTCTGAACTTTGAGCATATGTTGGTTGTAATGAAAGGAAACTTTTGGAGACACTGCTATTTCATATAGCAGAGGGATGACATTACTTTGATGGGGAACATACAACCTTTGTGTCTTCCTTGGTTAGCATTTTCTTACGTGGCATTTGCTGGCTTTCAGAGCAGCCTGTGGGCACGTTTGTCCGCAGTGCCACTGCCGCCCAGTTTGGTGATGTGTCAAAGGCCTCCTCCAGCTCTTATCACCTCAGTCCTTTCTAGAACATTAATGCTGGCTGAACACTTTTTGGTTTTCTCACCAATGCCTGGCACATGGACTGGATTAGCTCTGATTTTGTATTAGACTGTCTCTCAATTTTTCAGCCCTAGTTTAAAATGTTTCTTGCAGACAGATGCTATGAAGTTAATTCCGTCAGTTATATCCAACATTGTGCTGACACACTTTATGTATTCAAAGGTATTTATTTAAGTCTTTCTTTAGTTAAGCTGCTCCTGGGACTTGAACTCAGGGGCTAGGCATTGCCCTTGAGCTTTTGTGTTCATGGCTGCCACTGTGCCACTTGAGTCATAACACCACTTCCAGCTTTTGGGTGGTTAATTGGAGATATGGGCCTCACAAACGTTCCTTCCTGGGCTAGCTTTGAGGCTCGATCCTCAGAGCTCAGCCTCCTGAGTAGGTAGGATTATAGGCATGAGTCACTAGGGCCCAGCTACAAAGATTTTAAAATGAGTGAGTAAAATGTATCTATGAGTGAGCCAGCCATATTAGGACCTAGGTTCTAGAAATATGGAGAAAAACAAATAAGAGAAGCATCAGCAAACCCCAAACCAAGAAAAGAAATGCAAAAAAAAAAGATTTTCAAACAGCTTTTCTACATAGGCAACATCTAAGTACTCTCTGATAATGACAGTGTAAATGTCAGAGAAAGAAGGACTTTTATATAATTACTGCCAAAGCACTTGGATTAGAGAAGAGTTCCTATTTGTTGCCTACTAAGCATTTAATCTTTGAAAGAAATGCATGGAAGTTAAAATGATATTCAATCCTTTCCCTAAAGTGAACCATGATTTATTGAACTAGTGAGAAAGGGTTACTGCTTCCTTGCCCATATGTGTGTCGTGTGTTGGAAATTGCTCTTTTATTCAAACAATGATGTGATTTCTGACAAAAGATAGACACATTTTTTATTTGGTTCCTGTTTCCCTACACAATAATAAGACTGTGGGGGAACTAAGACGGTGATGTGCAAGTGTCACTTAGAAGCAGCGTGCTCAGGAGGCTGAGAACAGAAGATCCCAGTTCAATGCCAGCCTTGGCAGGAAAGTTCCCAAGACTCATATCTCTAATCAATCAACAGAAAACCGGATGTAGCATGGTGGCTCAAAGTGATAGAGTGGTTGCCTTGGTCGAAAAAGCTCAGGGTCAGTATCCAGGCGGTGACTTCAAGCCCCATGACCGAAAAAAACAAAATACAAAAACAAAGAAACTTCTCACTTAGAAAATTCTAATTTGGGATATGCCTAAAGGACCCAGAATAGTAGGATTGTGAGTTCAAATCATCCATTCCCAGTAATCAGCCCCCTTCTCAGATCACCTCAATGCTCAGGGTCTCCCCAGCATTCTTCTTTCCATTTATACGTGCAACTCTTCTAAGTTCCTCTAAGCCCTTTTCTAGCTGATTGCTAAAAACCAGCCACCGAGCAGACTCTACCAGCATCCTGAAAAAGAAGACAACACAGCTACAGTAAACATCTAACCTCTTATTTTACACATAACTTCAATCTGAAATATCTTTTCCTCTCCATTTCATATAGACTTTTTACATCATTGTAGAGTCATTTCTGATTAAATCTGCCTTCTCTGGTGGACTTACAGGAAGGGTATCTAAGTGTTTGTTTGTTGAAAGTAATTATAGACAACAAGGAGGAATGAACAAATGGTCTGAGTATCCATTGACATTCCAGTGTTAATATACCTATATGATCTATATGCCATATAATTAATCTCTGTATTGGATTTTTTTCAGAGATTTTATACACAATAAAATTCTTCACACTGGGAACTGGTGCTCAGACTTCTAATGATAGCTGCTCAGGAGGCTGAGATCTGGGGATCACACTTTCAAGCCAGTCTGGGCAACAAAGTCCATGAAAATTTTATTCCTCAGTATGATCAAAAACCAGAAGGAAAATTGTTGGCTCAAGTCTTAGAGTTTGCTCATTTTATCACTTTGATGAAAACGTAAAAAGTACAAAGCATTAAGTATTAAAGAAGATAGCAAAAGAAGGAAAGACCTCTCATGTTTATATACTACTGAAACTTTCTACTGATTCAATGCAGTCCCCCTCAGAATTCTAGTGACATGCCTTGTGTAAATAGAAAAGGCAATCTTAAAACTGATAGGGAAGTGCAACAGACTCTGCCGAGTCAAAGCATTCCTGGACAAAAAAAGCAATGCTGGAGGTATCACAATATTCGGCTTCAAATTGTGCTACAAAGCCAGAGTAATGAATCATCATGGTAATGGTAGGAAAAAAAGATACGTATTCCAATGGAATAGAATATAAGTCCTAGAAATAATATCACAGAGTGGCATATTATTACTCAAAAAGATAAACAAATTTATGTTGTTTATAGCAAAATGGATGGAACTGGAGGTCAAGTTAAGTGAAAAAAAAACAGAGTCTGAAAGACACATATCATATACTCTTGTCTGCAAATCTGGACTTAAATATATTTTATATGATATGGCACTTGTATGTTATGAGTATAACAGGGGCCCAATGCTGGGGAGCCATAGGAACACAGGGAGATTGAAGTCAGTAGTTGATGGGGGTGGAGTGCAAATATAACTTCATTCTGTAAAAAACAGCAGAGTTAAGCCTGTTAAACCAATTAAAATTAGTTTTTAAAAAGGAGGGAAGATGGCATAAGAAAAGGGAATAGAAGATGTGAATATAGTCAAAGTACATTCTTTACATGCGAATTGAAGGTGTGAATATGGTGAAAGTACATTATTTACATGTGTCGAAATAGCTCCCTCAGACCCCTCTTATTCTAAGCAATATATGCTTAAAAAGGAGAGAAAAAAAAGATTCCATAATAATTCTGTGGTTAAGATAGAAAAGCGCTAACTCCACAGCTGCAGCCTCCTCGCAGAGTACATTCTGTTCTCCTTTGTATCTCAGTAGCACAGTGGTGACTGTGGGTGAGGTGACAGGATCATTCAGAGAATACACAGATCCCAAGTGTCAGGTCCTCCCTCTAAGCCTCTATTTCCCCTTTCATTAGAGTTAAAGGCCACACATATTGTCCATACCTTGATAACACGCAGCAGACCAACAGAGGTATGGATAATATCAGCTGCAGGGTGATCCAGCTGCGAAAGAGAAAAGCCAGTCCTCCCAGCAGCATCTGCCCAGTACTGTAGGAAGTCAACATTGCTAACACAGCTGGGGATTGAGGTCTTGTCCACTCTATAACTGGAAGAAAACACACTTGTAATCATAGTTATATGGTTATAATTATTTTTTCCAAATCATGTTTTCAAGACATTTCTAGTCAAGAAGGATATTAAAGAATCAAATGACTTACTTACTGAGAACAAAAGCGTTTGCTACAACAGGGGGGACAGATAACCCAGCTAAGAATCGCAGGGAACAGTAAACAAGGAAGGTGGGAGCAAAGGCTGCACAGATGTCACCGATGGCCATTTGGAATAAACACCACCTGAAGATGGTTTTCCGCCCAAACCTAAGAAATATTGGACTATGTGAGATTATTCAAGACCAAAAACAATAACACTAAAAACAGCCAAAGATATCACATCATGAAATTTAAGGTAGATACTGAATCTTCCTATAAAGATTAGGTATCATCGATTTGAAATATGCTATTCTTTAAATTAAATATTAAAAATTAATGCTAAATATTATTTCTACATTATACTTGAGATTTGTTGCAATTTCTATATTAGCCAACAGCTGAAATGGAAGAAGCTGAGAAATTTGCCAATGAATTTAATGTCCACAGTCTCTCAGTGAGGACACGCAAAGTCACCATAAGAATTCTGGTGCCATGTCAAGCCATATAAAAGAAGAGGATAACATATGAGACTTTGTCAGAAGTGTTCATTAGTAGACACATATTTGGGATGACAGGTTTGTGTGTTATGTATGCTTAGAGTCCTGAGGAGTGAAATCAAGAAAGTTCTGCTATCTTTATTAGTGTCTGTGCACTGTCAAGGTGGAAGTCCAACTTGTTTGACAGACAGAATGGGAAGACAATCCATCAAAGTTTCAGATAGATAGCTAACACCCTCTCTCAGCTGTGTCTGGCTTCTTGTGCCTTGGAAAGTCTGTTTCATCATGAACAATAGACAACTCAGAAACCTCCTCTCCCTTCAGGAGTGGATAGAAAGTTCACAGAAGAGAGAATAAGGCTCAAAGAAGATTTAAACCATCTAAATAGACCCATATCAAGGAATGAAACAATAAGAGATCTCCCATACAAGAAAATCCCATAACCAGATGGATTCACAGTCGAATTCTATAAGGCCTTCAAAGCAGAACTGACACCAGTATTCCTCAAACTTTTCTATGAAATTCAAAGCAAATGTTCACTCCTAAACTCATTCTATGAAGCCAGCATAACCCTCAATCCCAAAACCAAACAAGGACTTATCAGAAAAACAGAGAGAGAGAGAGAACTATAAATCTATTTTTGATGAACATCGATGCAGAACTTTTCAAAAAAATTCTGGCCAATCACTTCAACAACTCATCAAAAAACATACACAATGTGCAGACAGTATTTACTCCAGGGATGCAAAGCTGGTTCAATATTTCCAAGTCAATTGTTATAATCATCACATCAATAAGAGTAAGGTCAGGAATCACATGATCATTTCAATAGAGGAGGAACCTCAAAAAAATAGAACCCAAACTTCCAAGAATCAACAATGAATTAATAAATGGGCAAAAGAACTGAACAGAGACTTCACAAAAGGAGTACAAATTAGCCAGGTGCTGGTGGCTGTAGTCCTACCTACTCAGGAGGCTGATATATGAGGATCATGGGCAGAAAAGATTGGTAGGCTGTGAGATCCAATTCACCATCTGTTCCACCACCCCCCCCAAAAAACCCAGGAAATAGATTTGTGGCTTAAAGTGGTAGAGTGCTACCCATGAGCAGAAGAACTCAGAGACAGCACTAACGCCCTAGGTTCAAAGTCCATGATTGACAACCCCTCCCCCCCAAAACAGAAGAACTACAAATGGCCAATCAATACATAAAGAAACACTAACTCTGGTGACAAGGAAATGGTCATTGAAACAATACTTGAATTCACCTCACTCCAGGCAAAATAGTCATCATCAAAAACGTAAGCAAGTAATGGAGGCAAGGATTTTTGGGGGTAAATCACACTTTATTAATACACTACTTTTGGACCATAAACAAATGTGAGCACTGGATAAACCAGTATAGATGTTCTTTAACAAACTGCAATAAAAAAAAACTACCATGCAATCTAGTGCTACCACTCTTGGACATTTATTCAGAATGATGTATATCAGATTATTATGGAGGCCCCTATATGCTCATATTCATGGAAGCACTATTCACAAGGGTCACAGGCCATGAAGGGATCCAGAAAATGTATGTATCATGAGTGTTATTAAGCTAAGAAAAAGAATGAAATTACATCATTTCAGAGAAATTAATGGAACTGAAGATCATCATATGAAATGAAGTAAGCCAGATTTAAGAGTACAAAGTTCACGTTTTCTCTCGTATGTACATGCTAGACCTAAAATAAGCATATATAAACACATATCATATACACATGTTGTATATACTAATTATATTTATCGAAATTATATAAGATTGTACTATTATATATTACAGTATTATACTAATGTATATTATATACTACAGTACTACAATATATAATTATACATATTATGATTATATATATAATCATACATACAACATAGCATTTTATCATGTATATATGAAATCATTAAACTGTGGTGATGGATATATAAAATCCCATGGTGAAGCCCCTTTAATAATTAAAAAGCATTTCAATAAAAGTGAGTATTAGAAGATGGAGCATGACTGTCTGGGGTGTGGGCACTCTTAGGAAGAAACTGAACAGAGGTTAAAGGATGGTGAATAGGATCAAAATACTTTCTATACAGAGGTGGAATGGAACTATCAATATAGGTTGTTGCAAGTGCTTTAGAAAGGGAGAGAGGGAGGAATGGAGAGTGATACATGGAGTTACTCTAATCACGATACATCATATGCATAAATGGACATGTCAAAATGAAATCTTGTACAAGTAAGAGATGTTACTAAGAGGCTACTAGGAGATGTAAGAATGTATAAATAAGGAGATAGAGGCAAGATGGCAGATTGCTGAGAGGAAAGTCAGTGTCTCTCCTCACTGACAGAAGGCCCAGAGCTCAAGTAGGAAAAGCAAGCTGAAGTAGGGATACCACGCATAGTCCAGTAGAAATAAATACTATGGAATCTTAAGCCTGTGAAATTGAGGTGGGGTAGTGGGGGAGAGAAAACCTGACTTAAAGGAATCCAAGAGCCCTGTGGTGGGGGTTCAGGCCTGTATTCCTAGAAGCTCAGGAGACTACGCCAGCACGGCCACTATGAAAGTCTATGAGATTCTCATCTCCAATGTTGGGAGTGGAAGTGTGACTCAAGTAGTAGAATGCCTACCTTGAGAGAAAAAAAACTAAGAGAAGGGACGGTGCCCTTCCCTTGAACTTTTTCAAGTCCCAGGACTGGCACACACATGCATGCACTCCCCCACCCCTACCACCCCAAACAGAAAAATAAAAACCAGTCTCAGAAAGACAAATATCACATGCTTGGTTCTCCTTCCTTCCCTCCCTCCTTTCCTCCTCCCTCTGTCTTCCCTTCTTTTCACACCCTTCCCTTCCTTTCCTTTCTTGCCAGCATTGGGCTTGAACTCAGAGACTGATTAATCTCCCTTAGCTTTTTGCTCAAAGCTAGCACCCTATCATTTGAGCCACAGCTTCACACCAGCTTTTTACAGGTTCATTGGAGGTAAGTGTCTATGGACTTTCCTTCCCAGGCTGGGGTACAGCTTTGATCCTCAGATCTCAGTCTCTTGAGTAGCTAGGAGTGTGTCACCATACCTGGCTTTTAGTGTCTTTCTTTTGGGTTTTATAGCTTTCATTGTAGAGGTCTTTAACTTCTTTGGTCAAGTTTAATCCTAAATATTTTAGTTTTGAAAGCCATTGAGAATGAAATTGTTCTTCTGGCTTTTTTCGTAGAGGGTTTATTGTTGTTATATAGAAAAGATACTCGTTTTTTATTTTGTTGATTGTGAATACATCAGTTCATCAGATCCCACTATTGTCTAAGTTTATATAATACAAATTAAAAGTTCTCTAAATGTCTTCTTTTTTGTGTTTAATTGTGAAAGTACTGTACAGAGGGGTTACAATTACATGGGCAAGATAATGAGCACATTTCTTATCAAGCATTGTAGCCTCCTCCTTTGTTTCCCCTTCCCATCCCTTCTTATCCTCCCTTCCCCCTCCCCGTTCCCCCCACCAAAGTTGTAAAGTTGGTTTTGCTACATAATGACTTGTACATCTCATAGTTGCAATGGGTCCTCCTGTATCCCTGTTTTTTCCCTTCCCCTCCACATATACCAACATCATAGATAGTGAAAGCAGGGGTTATACCATGGGTGAGGGACATACAAGGCAACAAAGACATAATCTTATAAATATGTTAGAAACAATTGCATGAAAGATCTCTCTATCTCTCTCTCTTTTTTTTTTTTCGGTCAGTGGTGGGGCTTGAGTTCTAGACCTGAAGCTGTCCCTGAACAAATCAGCTCAAGGCTCATGCTCTACCACTTGAGCACTACTTCTAGTTTTCTGGTGTTTTTTTAAAAATTGTAATTAAGTCCTTACATAATTTCCCAAATTTCACAGTATTGTGGGATAATGATGCTCATTTAAAGGCACAAACTCATTCTAACTTTCCTGGAGCAAATTGTCTATCATGGTCTATAACATATAATGGTGTACACATATACACCATACATGTGATCAGCAGCATGGGGTTATTTAGTAGTGGTTTGACCAGATGACTGGAAGTTCTTTGTTTCTTAAGTCCTGTTAATTTTGGTGTATCACCTAACATTTTGGATTTAACATCCAGTTATCAGGGAGACCATGTACCGTTTGTCTCATTGCTTTTGACTTACCTCGCTCAACATGATTTCTTCTAGCTCCATCCATTTCCCTGCAAATGCCATTATTTTGTCATTTCTAAGGCTGCATAATATTCCATTGTGTATAGATACCACAATTTTGGGATCCATTCATCTGTGGTGGGGCATCTGGGTTGTTTCCATATCATAGCTATTGTGAACAGTGCTGCAATAAACATGGAGGTGCACGTGTCCTTGTATATTGGTTCCTGTTGTTCAGGGTAGATGCCTTTAGAAGGGGTATGAGTGGGTCATAAGGGAGGTCAATCTTTAGCTTTCTGAGGACCCTCCAGACTGCTTTCCAAAGTGGTTGTATAAGTGTACATTCCTACCAGCACTGTATTAGGGTTCCTCTTTCTCCACATCCCCTCCTTCATTTGTCGTTGGCTGACTTGTGGATGTGGGACATTCTGATTGGGGTAAGGTGGTATCTCAGGGTTGTCTTTATTTGCATTTCCTTCACAATCAGGGATGGTGAACATTTCCTCATGTGTTTCTTTGCCATTTTTATTTCTTTATCTGAGAAGTACCTCTATAGTTCCCTTGTCCATTTAGTAATTGGTTTGTTAGGTTTGGGAGGGATTAGTTTCTTGAGTTCCCTGTATGTACTGGATGTTAACCTCTTGTCTGATATATTGCTGGTAAACATTATTTCCCAATTAGTTGGTTGTCTTTCTAGCTTGGTTGCAATAGATTTAGCTGTGCAGAAGCTTTTTATTTTAAGGTACTCCCATTTGTCGAGCCTCTCTCCAATTTGTTATGATCCTAGGACTCTGTTCAGGAAGTTCCTTCCTGTGCCTATAAGTTCAAGTGTGTCTCCTACTGTGTCCTGCAATAGTTTCAGAGATTCAGGTTTAATGTTAAGGTCTTTACTCCATTTTGAGTTGATTTTGATGCATGGTGATAGGCTGGGGTGCACTTTTAGTTTTCTGCATGTGGCCGCCCAGTTTTCCCAGCACCAGTGGTTGAAGAGGCTGTGTTTCTTCCAGTGTATGTGTTTGGCTCCTTTGTCAAATATCAGCTGACTGTAAGCCTGTGGATTTATTTCTGGATCTTCTATTCTGTTCCATTGATCTTCAGTTCTGTTTTTGTGTCAGTACCATGCTGTCTTTGTTATTATAGCTCTATAGTAGAGTTTGAAGTTCGGCATGGATATCCCTCCCATGTTGTCTTTATTCCCTAAAATTTTTTTGTTTATTCTAGGTCTTTTGTTGTTCCATATGAATTTTTGGACTGTTTTCTGTATTTCAGTGATGTACGTCATTGGGATTTTCATAAGAATTGCATTGAATTTGTATATTAATTTTGTCACTATTACCATTTTCACTATATTAAGTCTGCCTATCCAAGAGCATGGGCGGTCTTTCCATTTCCTAGTGTCTTCTGCAATTTCTTTCTTTACCTTTTTATAGTTTTCATTAAATAGTTATTTTACATCTTTGGTTAGGTTAATTCCTAAATATTTTATTTTTTTGGGAGGTTATTGTGAATGGGGTTGCTCCCTTTATTTCCCTCTCTTCTTGTCAGTGTACAGGAAGGCAACTGAATTTTGTGGTTTGATTTTGTATCCTGCTACTTTGCTGAATTGATTTATGATTTCTAAGAGTTTGGGGATGGAGTTTTTGGGATGGTGAAGGTATAGTATCATGTCATCTGCAAAAACGGATGGTTTAACTTCTTCTTTCCCTATGTGGATCCCTTTAATGTCTTTTTCTTGCCTTATTGCCCTGGCTAAGGTTTGGGGGACTATATTGAAGAGGAGTGGAGAAAGTGGGCATCCTTGCCTTGTTCCTGATTTTAGGAGAATTGGTTGTAGCTTTTCCCCATTAAGTATAATATTGGCTATTGGTCTGTCATAAATGGCTTTTATTGTTTTAAGAAATGTTCCTTCTATTCCTATTTTCTCCAGAGCTTTTAGCATGAATGAGTGTTGAATGTTGTCAAAGACCTTTTCTGCATCTGTGGTGATAATCATGTGATTCTTGACCTGGGCTCTGTTGATGTGTTTGATTACATTTATTGACTTAAGCATGTTAAACCATCCCTGCATCTCTGGGATGAAGCCTACCTGGTCATAGTGTATGATTTTTTTTATGTGTTTCTGGATTCTGTTAGCTAGAATCTTGATAAGGATTTTTGCATCTGTGTTCATCAAGGAAATTGGCCTGTAATTCTCTTTTTTGGTTGGGTCTTTGCCTGGTTTGGGGATGAGTGTGATATTGGCTTTGTAGAATGAGTTTGGGATAGCTCCCTTCTTCTCTGTTTCTCTGAAGAGCTTGAGGAGTATGGGTATTAGTTTTTCTTTAAAGGTCTTATAGAATTCTGCTGTGAATCCATCTGTTGCTGGGCTTTTGTTTGTTGGAAGACTTTTGATAGGTTCCTGTATCTCCTTGTAGGATGTTGCCTTGTTTAATTGAATTACTTCTTCTTTGCTCAGTTTGGGCAACCTGTATTTCTCTAAAAATGCATCCATTTCTGCCAGGTTTTCTTCTTTTAGAGAGTATAACTTTTGAAAGTAGTCTGTTAAGATTGTTTGAATATCTTGGGTACATGTTGTGATTTTTCCCGTGGCATCCCTAATCCTGTTAATATGGGTTTCCTATCTTCTTTTTTTAATTAATCTTGTCAACTGTCCATCAATTTTATTTATTTTTTCAAAGAACCAGGTGTTTGTTTGTTTAATTTTGGCTATAGTTTTCTGATTTTCTAATTGATTAATCTCTGCTCTTAATTTGGTTATCTGGCTCCATCTAGTAAGTTTAGGTTCCATTTTTTCATGTTTTTTCTAGCTGTTTTAATTGCAACATGAGATTATTTGCTTGCTCTGTCTCTATTTTCTTAATGTGGGCACTGAGCGCATTAAATTTCCGCCTCAGGATTGCCTTTGCTGTGTCCCACAAGTTTTCATTTTCATTGAGTTGTAGGAAATTTTTATTTCTTCTTTAATCTCTTCCATTATCCAGGCATTGCTAAGGAGTGTGCTGTTCAATTTCCATGTATTAGAGACATTTCTGTGATATGCTTCGTTATTGAGAACTAGCTTGATTTCACTGTGTTCAGATAGGATACAGAGGATTATGTCGATCCCTTTGTATCTGCCTAAGTTCCTTGCATGAACTATGATATGGTCTATTTTGGAGAAAGTTCCATGAGCTGCTGAGAAGAATGTGTACTGTGTTGTTTTTGGGTGAAATACTTGGTAGATGTCAGTTAATTGCGCTTAAGTATGGCCTCACTAAATTCGGTAGCTTCTTTGCCAATCCTCTGGTTGGTAGACCTGTCCTTTGTTTAGAATGGGGTGTTAATGTCTCCTAGTATTATCGTATTGGGATCTATTTTATTTTGTAAGTTTGAGAGTATTTTCTTAACATATCTGGGTGCACCAATGTTTGGGGAATATAAGTTGATGATGGTAATATCCTCCTCTTGGATTGTTCCCTGTATTAATATGTAGTGTCTGTCCTTGTCTTTCTGTACTGATTTTAATGAAAAGTTTATTTTGTCAGATATCAGGATAGCTACACCTGCTTTCTTACTGGGGGCATTTGATTGGTAGATCCTTTTCCAATCCTTTACTCTGAGTGTGTTTGTATGTTTGGCTGAGAGGTGGGTCTCCTGTAGGCAACAGATGGATGGGTCATGTTTTCTGATCCAGTCTGCAGTTCTTTTTCTTTTGATTGGCGAATTAAGCCCATTAATATTAAGAGATAGTATAGAGAGATGAGATGCATTGTGGTCCCTGTCATTCCCTGTTTTCCTCCGTTTTTCTTCTTTCCTTTCCTCCTGTGCTTGCTCAGTTAGACTTTGATTAATGCCTGTCTGGGTGCAGGTCCCAGTTCCTCGTTGCTTTCTTCAGGTTGTGTTCCTCCTCTTAGTATGCTTTGTAATGCTGGCTTAATGTTTATGTATTCATTTAGTTTTTCTTTGCTATTAAAATTTTCAGCTCTCCATGGAATGTGAATGCTAGCTTTGCCGGGTATATCAGTCTGGGGTGGCAGTTATTGGCTCTCAGGGCTCGTGTGGTACTTTCCCAGGCCTTTCTTTCATTCAGTATTTGTGTGGAGAGATCTGTAGTAATTCTAATTTTTTTCCCATTGTAGTATAGCTCCTTCTTCATTTTTGCTGCATGCAAGACTGTTCCCTTATTATTCAGATCTATCATTTTTACTATATTGTGTCAAGAAGTGTTTCTCCTGGGATCTTGCTTGTAAGGTGTTGTATATGCTTCTGTTATGTAGGTAAGATGTTCTTTTTTGAGATGGGGAAATTTTCACCGATTATCTTGTTGAATAGGTGTTGTATTCCCTTGCTATGATATTCCTCACCTTCTTCATCCACTCTATTTCTTGGCACTATCTGCTTGCTCTTGAATTTCCCTTTGGCATAATTTGAGTGAATTTTCCATATCTATCATTTTTTGGTCCAGTGGGTGTATTCTGTCTTCTGTATCTGATACTCTACATTCCATTTCATTCACTCTTTTAACTGTGGCTTCCATTATGGTTTGCATGGAGGAAATGGACTCCTTTATGGATTCGATGTTGGTTCTCAAAGTACTGATCTCACCTCTTAATGAGGTATGTACTGCCTCTATTTTGGCACCTATCTCACTTCTTAGTGAAGTGTGTGTAGCCTCTTTATTTGCATGCATCTCCTGTTTGATATCCTGCATCTCTTTTGATAGTTCATCCCTGTGCTCTTTCAATTTCTGGTCTATTTCTTGCTTTATTTCTTGAGTCATTGCCTCTAGCATCGCTTGGATGTAGGTTTTGTCTTCCATTCCTGCTTTGCTCCCACTGTGGCTCTTCCCTGGGTGGCTGTTGGCTCTTGGGGATAGCTTGCTATCCTGGGTGTTGATAAACCTTGTAATTTTTCTCTGTGATTTTCACATGGGGGTTCAGGGATTATTGGAGACTAATCTGAAATTTTGTTTTGGTGTGTCTGTCTTTGCTTGGTTTCTGTTTCTGTATTGGTAGAGAGAGTCTGTACCTGATCTGGGTTCTGTTGGGGGCCTACCTCCAGCTGCTGGTTTGACCTACATAGGATTTTCGGCTCTCTGCTGTAGATCTCTGGCAATTCCTGCCTTTGGAAAGGTTGAGCAGCCTAGACTGCTTGTGTTTGTTCCTACGCGTGCTCTTGGCAAGATCGGATGTTCTGGATGCACTCTCCCAGATGCTGGAGTCTGCTATGGGCTCCTAATGGTCTTTTTTTGTTGTTGTTGGGTTGTGGGCTTGAACTCTGAGCTTGGGTGCTGTCCCTCAGCTCTTCAGCTCAAGACTGGCACCCTACCATTTGAGCCACAGCACCACTTCTGGCCCTTTCTGCTTATGTGGTGCTGAGGAATCAGATCCAGGGCCTCATGCACCCAAGAGTATCACTCTACTGCTGAGCCATCTTACTAGCCTGAACTCCTGCCTATCATCAGGTGTTGGCGGCCAGTGTTGTCCAATTACCAGCCTAGATAATATGGGTCGGATTCTGGTGGGGTTTGGGCTTCTCTTGTCCTGAGCCCCCAGGTCTTTTGTTGTCACAGACGTGCTTCACAGGGGGTGCAGTTCCCTGTTTTGCTCCTCTCAGCTGAGGCATATGCTGAGCTTTTGACTTCAATTGGAAGGAGTTGGTTGTGTTGCTCAGGCACCGGATCCCCAGGCTTGGTCCCGCCCCCCTGCCTGGGTCACACCAGTTGTGCCTGTGCTGCTGTCTATACCACCTGGTTATGCAGCCTGGGGTACATAGTTCACATTTCTTATAGTGTTGGGTGTCTTGACCCAGGGGCACTGTTCCTGGCTTGGGCATTTAAGCTCCCTTCCAGGGGTGCTCTTGCTCTAGCCTGGCCAGTGAAGTGTGCTCCGTGGGCTGGTGGAGCTCTTGAACAGTTCCCAGTTTTAGTGGGTCCTGTGGTCCAGGTGTTGGGGTAGGGAGTCTGTGTTAGAGTCTGAGGATTCCCTCCAGCTCTGGTTGCCCTTGAGGGATACACTGTTCCCTGTGGGGTACCTATCCTGGAGCTAGTTGTTTCTGTGTGATGTAGGTCATCAGTTGCCATTGCAATCAGAGTTCAGTTGTGGTGGTTGGGGGTTGGGGTGGGTGGTGGTGGCTCCATGTGATTCTCTTCTGTCTCTGCCTCCATTGATGTGGAAGCTGTCGAATCCACAATGCGGGATGGGCCTCTGGCCTCTGCCCAAGGCGTCTGGGTGGGGCCTCCGTACAGGTTCTGAGCACTGGGGTTTGTCTCTGTTTACACTCTCCAGATCAGCACCAGTTCCTTGCAGGTCTTCTGCTCTGGTGTTCTGTGGGCGTCCTGTGTAGCTCTGGGGCTCCCGTCTTGGGGCCAAGTTCCGGGCTCGGGGGTTTCTCATTGCAATCGGCGGGTCTGACACTGGTACCTCAGGCGGCTTCTGTGCAGGTTATCTGCAGACAGCCCCCTGTGTTTCTGGAACTCCGGCATCCCCCACCAGGCCGGCTGGCCGCGGCTTGGCATGCTGCTACGGGGCCAGTAAAGATTGGGGGTGTTGCTCTGGGGTTCCCGCCCTGGGGTTAAGCGGCTTTGGCGGGATGGATCCTCTCTGCTCAGATGGAGAGTGAGGGGTGGGGGTGGGATCTTTGTGCAGACTCCCAGCTGGTAGGTTGCTCTGTTTGTGGCAATCAGCAACTTTGCAGACCCGTACCTCAGGCGGCTTCTGCACGGGTGATCTGCAAGCAGCCCCCTGTGTCTCTGGGACTCCAGTAGCGCCCGCCGGGCCGGCTGTCCATGGCTTGGTGCGCTGTCACGCAGCCAGCAAAAATTGGAGAAGGGTCTTCACTCTTCTCTGTTCTCAAATTCTACTTTTTCTCTCTTTTTTGTTATTTTCCACCTCCTGTTTTTCTCTAGGTGTTCGTCTTCTTCTTGTTGTTGGTCTCTTGGGGAGATTAAGCATTGGAACTCGCACTCTCTTTTGGTTGGGGAGAGCTGTGGCATTTCCCTACTGCCCCGTCGCCATCTTGGTTCCCCCCCTTCTAAATGTCTTCTAAAAGATACTTTTCTGCTGAGTGCTGGACTACTATTTAGAGCACAAAGTTAGAGCTCAGCTAAGATTTCTTGACTACAGAAAAGACTATACCATCTGATCAACATCCACAGAGAAAGTGCAATGACACCTACCTGTCTGAAAGATGGCCAAATATCAGACCTCCCAGCAGTGACCCAATCATAAATACTACTTGAACTATCGATTTGGATGACTGGTACTCACATACTAGGTCCCACTGGAAGAGAAAGGAAGAGAGAGCGGTGTCAGGAGAGTTGAAGCCTTCAGTGGAAACAGACTGTAAGCGCCTTCCCGTGAGGGAAAATGTGCTGTGGTATGTGGATCCTGCTTCCTGTCCATTTCCTCTGCAGCCACTCTCCTCTGCCAGGCCACACACCTTCAAATACTCAGCTCCTTTCAACTCTTCAGGTTCTGTCTCTGTCTTCAAAGTTTCCATGGCTCTCTGCTCTTTTCTAGCTCTTTCTCAGCTCTTTCCTTCTCTTCTCTTTCCCAGCTCTCTTTCCTAGTTCTCTCTTTCCACCTTTCCCAGATGCTCTCTCTTCTAGTTCTCTCTCCTCATTTCTAGCTCTTTTCTCTCTTTTCTAGCTCTTGCTCTTTCCCAGGTCTGTCTCTTTCCCAGCTCTTTCTCTTTTCCACCTCTCTCTTTTCCCATCTATTTCCTAGGTCTTTCCCAGGCCTTTCCCAACCGCAGGGAGGACCAAGATGGCCTGGTGAGAGCCAGAACGATGAATAAACCTATCCCTTACGTGAATACCACGTGTGTGGTGCTGTTCTTACTTGGCTACCTCTTTTTAAAAATCTAACATAAGGGGCTAGGAAGGTGGCTCAGTGGTAGAGCGCTTGCCTTGCATGCCTGAGGCCCTGGGTTTGATTCCTCAGCACCACATAAGCAAAAAGAAAAAAGCCAGTAGTGGCATTGTGGCTCAAGTGGTAGAGCACTGGCCTTGAGCTGAAGACCTGAGGAACAGAGCCCAGGCCCAGAGTTCAGGCCCCATGACCGGACCCAAAAAATAAAAAAGTAATCCTAACATATATGGTGCCGGGTTCACACGGCACCACCAGGATAGATCTGATTCCTCTCGGTTTTGTTTTTTTTTCTTGTTTTACTTTTTTTTTTTTTTGTTCTTCCCTTTTTGCTCTGAGGAATACCCACATTTCTAATGGCCTTTTTGCGAACTGGCCTGTGTGCTGCGGACACAGCGCATCGATACCATTGCTGGCCTTCACATCCACGTCCACACCACTTCTATCCTCTCTGTGGCTCTCTGTCACTCAGTCTCTGTCCAGACGTGGCGCCACGCCAGAGAGCTCCTACAGCCTTTAGCTGAAAGGCCTGTCACCTCTGAAGCCGAAGACGCTTGGCTTTGGGGGCTTGGCCATTTCTCTCTAGAGGGCTCTGGGGAAGTCAGGATGCTGCTTCTGCCTTGTCAGCTCTCCTTCACTCACCAGACTGACTCTCCTACACATTTAATGGGGTGCTGCGAATCACGCCTGAGCCGTGGAACCCCTTTGAAATGCCTCCTGCGCTCTCTGGAAGGCCAGAGCGCCTCATTTTTATTCAATTCTCAGATGTAGACAATTTCTTCCACTGCAATGGTAAATGGTCAGGAGTCTGTTTACTTTCAGGCTCTCTTTGCTCTCTCTCTGCCATTCATTTCCAACTTTTCCTATCTCTCCCTTTCTCTTTTCTACATTTTGGCTTGTGCCCTGAAGAGTGCGACGCAGGCTGGGTCCCTGGGACCCCCCTTTATGTTCCGTCTCAATGGCTAGCCAATGTAGGCTTGATCTATTTGTTCAGGGTTTCTTTGCATTTTTTCAGAAATTCGCCATCTTGAGTTCCCCATCTTGGCCACATGGTGGGTTAAGGGTTTGGCCCCATCTGGCCCTTAACCTTCCATCAAGCTTACTACTCCATCCAGCTATTCTGAGGTGCCTTGCTAACAAGTTGCTCTTTTCACAGGTCCTGGTAAGTGAGGCCCAACCATTTGATGTGCTTTGTTAGCAAAGATGTCTAAACATTGTTGTCAAAATTTTAGGTTTTGAGTTTTGCCTTTTTTGTTTTGTATTGTGTATTCTACTGACTACATGGTTCTAAAACACTGGGCATATCTGTGCTAAAATTCTCATCACATCTCATGAGTTTTGTCATTTCAGAATATTTGTTGGCAATTCTTAATAAGGACCAGGTAAGCTCTACTTATTCTATTTGATCTCCTTGTTGCTTTAATTGGAAATAATAAAGGGCATTTGTGGCAAAGATTTCAGTTCAAAGCCTACCCACACTGAAAAATCCCTAAGACTCCATCTCCCAACTAACCTGCAGAGAGTCAGGCTGGGAGCATGGCTCAAGACTCTTATCTCTATCCAGCCAAACACTGGAAGTGCTATTGTAACTCACTGTATTTCAAGATTATTAAAAGGCTGGAATGTAAGGTCTGCTCCTGGATGGCTAGCAGACTCCACCCTCCTCACAGCAAAGTCTCCACCCAGTACCTGCATTACCTAGGCAACTGGGACACCTGGAAGAGGTCACATCTGCATCTGCTGAGGTCACATCTGAATATGATGTGGCCACACCTTTTCCACCCATACCCTAGATAAGGCCTAGCCCAGGCCCAGATGCCCTCTCTCTGCTCTTTTCTAGCTTGAAGCTCTTTCCTTCTCTTCTCTTTCCCAGCTGCCTTCTCTTTCCTAGCTCTCTCTTTCCCACCTTTCCCAGACACTCTCTTTTCTAGCTCTTTTCTCTTTTTTCTAGCTCTTTTCTCTCTTTTCTACCTCTTTCTCTTTCCAATCTCTATTTTCCCAGCTCTTCCCCAGGTCTTTCCCAGGCTTTTCCCAACCACATGGACAGCCAAGATGGCCTGATGGCAGAACCATGAATAAACCTAATACCCCTTACATGAAGAAAAACAAAAAAAGTTTCCATGGCCTTATATCTCTATTCTCCTCAGATGACCAACTCCATCTGTTCCATGCATTAGCTTCTACATACATTCTGTGTGTGTGTGTGTGTGTGTGTGTGTGTGAGTGTGTGAGTGTGTGTGTGTGTGTGTGTGTGTGTGTGTGTGTGTGTGTGTGTGTGTGTGTGTGTATGTCCATCCTGGAACTTGAAGTCAGGGTGGGATCTGGGCGCTGTCCCTGAGTTTTTTGGTTCTCTTTTTCTCAAGTCTACTGTTTTCACTTGAACCACATGCTTTTCAGGTTTTCTTTTTGAATTTCCTGGCCTGGATGGCTTTGAACCAGGATGCACAGATCTTAGAATCCTGCGTAGACAGGATTATAGGTATAAGCTACCACCACCTGGTTCTATGCATTCCTTTGTCAAAATTTTATTTCCTCAGCATTTATGTATGCATGCATGCATGATATATGTATGTATGTATTTATGTATGTATGTATGTATGTATGTATGTATGTATGTATTTATCTTGTTGTTCTTGGGGGGCCGGGGCACTCTCCCTGACCTCTTTTGCTCAGGGGTCGCACTCTACAGCTTTGAGTCACAACACTACTTCTGGTCTTCTAGTGTTTAAATGAGGATAAGAGTCTCACAGACTTTCCTGATGAACCATGATCCTCAGATCTCAGCCTCCTGAGTAGCTAGGATTACAGTCCTGAGCCACCAGCACACGTATTCTTTTGTTACCATAATTTATAGCATAGAAAGGAGTATTTTAACGAAAATTAAGTTACCATAATGGAGAGTACATGACAAAAACTCTTCTTTTTCTCCCCCACAGTATAACCCATGCTTTCACTGTATTTGATGTTGGTACAATTTGTGGAGGGGAAGGGCCAAAACAAATTGCATAACTAGGGATACAGGTGGACCCATTGCAACAATGAGATTTCAAGTTGTTATGTAGAAAAACGAACTTTTAAACTTTGGTGGGGTGAGGTAGGGGCAGTATGGGAAGGGATGGGAAGGGGAAACAAAGAGGAGGCAATAATGCTTGATAGGAGATGTACTCGTTATCTTGCCCATGTAATTGTAACTCCTCTGTATGGTATCTCACAATGAAAAAAAAAAACAGCACTCTCTTTTCCCTAGGAAGAAACATTTCCTTTATACTGGACTAATACAAAGTCTATTTGATTTCTTTTACTTCTGAATAATTCAACTGACAAACTAACTCTCATCTTTGGATATACCCATCCATTCAGTTAAAAAGTATACATATGCTGGGGACTAGATTTATGCCCCAAAGGTTCTGACTAACTTGATCTCGGTAATAATTCATAATGAGTATTGAGAGCCACTGACCTAGCACAATATTTTTCTTCATTGTATTTCCATTGTTCTTTAAAATTACAACTGTCTTTCTCATTAGATCAAATTATTTAATAGCAGTTGTCTGTTTAAATTGTTTCATTCATGACCTCAGTACTAGTAACTCACCATCGTGGTAGTATAGATGAGCAGTTGGTACTTGCTGAAGGAATAGGAAATACAAATTGCTGACTAATATACTCTGGGAAGAGAAGGGGATTGAATATATAAAGCAAGTCTGTGCTTTGTATTACTGCAAAAACCTTTGATCAGACACCCAGAAGATTTAAATGGGGCCTCTTACCTCAGTGACAATAGTGGAGTGGAAGTAGCTTTTGTCATACACCCAGCCGTCCACACAGGGCTCTGTTTCTGCCTCACTCAGGTTCCAGAAGGTGCTGTTCAGGTGAAGGAGCTGCCATTGGGGATGGACAAAGCGCCGGCACTTCTCTGGCCTGAGGTTGGAGTCGAGTGGGATGGAGATTCTCAGGAGGTCCTCCTGGCTGAGGAGCCCAGTGCCATTGTCAGAGAGCGTGCCATTGTCGAGGATGCGCACCCAGCAGCGGTGCTCAGGCACGGCCGCTGTGAAGTTCTCTAATAGAATATGAGTATATGCTATAAAGCCAGTGATGTAAAAGAAAAGTAGCTGAAGGATCTGGAATCTTCCTAGTACTCCAACATGCTCCAGTAGGACCTCGAAACCCATTGGGACTGAACAGGAAGTCTCCCCCATGGGGAATGTGAGTGCTGCTATGAGATATATTGAGAGGGGAACACGTTTCCCTCCACTAGCCCAGCAGTGCTGCACTTGTCCCAACTGACTGTCTTCTCATTGGGCCCTGTCTCACCACTCTATGCCTGGGGAAGGAATTTCCTGGTCCTGTGGGTTTTGGCAGATAGATGGCTTTAATAGTTACTAGAAGAGACTTTTTGTTGTTGGTTTCCAGGAATGACTGTGATCTTTGCACTTCTTGAGGAGCTGAGTGATTTTATAATCTAAAGGCATGTCCCTCTTCAGAAGAGGGACATTGGACACCCAGAAATTAACTGGTTTATTATATTTCTGTGCAAAAAACGGAGCAGAGTGGAATTTTCCCTCAGTTAATGAAAGATGTGGTTAGTTAGATGTAAAGCAAAGTGGAATAGTGAATATTAATGCTGACTTTTGGTTAGTGTTTAAATTATTGTAGTCATGGTGCTTTTATAACATTTGAAATAGGGAAAAAAGAATAGAGAAAAGGAGGAAGAAAATAATGTATTTGTGTGTATGCTGTTCCTGTTGCTTGAACTCAAGGCCTGAGAGCTCTCCTTGAGCTTCTTTTGTTCAAGGCCAGCATTCTACCACTTGGGCCACAGCTCCATTTCTTGCATTTCAATGGTTAGTTGCAGGTAAGAGTGCCACAGATTGGGCTGGGAAAGTGGCTCAGTGGTAGAGTGCTTGCCTTGCATGCATGAGGCCCTGGGTTTGATTCTTCAGCACCACATAAGCAGAAAAGGCCATAAGTGGTACTGTGGCTCAAGTGGTAGAGTGCTCACCTTGAGCTAAGAGCTGAGGGTGAGTGCCCAGGCCCAGAGTTCAGACCCCACGACCAAAAAAAAAAAAAAAAAAAAAAAGAAGACCATAGATATTCCTGATGGAGCTGGCAGTGAAATCAGATAACATCTCCTGATCAGCTAGGATTACAAGCATGATCCAGTGATGCTTGACACCACTTCTCCCCCTCCTCCTCCTCCTCTTCCCTCCTTTCTGTTTCTCCTCCTCTTGCTCCTCTTCGTCTTCTTCCTCTTCGTCTTCTTCCTCCTCCTGCTTTTCCTCCTCCTGTTCCTCCTCCGCCTCCTCCTCTTTTTTTCTTCATCCTCCTACTTTTCCTCCCCCTTTTTTCTTCTTCCTCCTCCTCTTTTTCCTCCTCCTCCTCTTCCTCTTCATTTTCCTCTGTCTTCTTCCCTTTTTTTATGGGACATGGGGCTTAAACTCATCACCTACGAATGTATGTGATAAAATGTCCAGTCATCAAATAATATAAATAAATATAATTAAGTAAATCTAAGAGGTGAGTTTAAAAACATAAAAATATTCTAGTGTGGTGTCTCACACCCATAATTCTAACTACTCAGGATGGGGAGATGGAGAGGATGATGGTTCAAGGCTAGCCTAGGCAAAGCTCATGAGGTCTCACCATGACTAGTAAGAGTTGAGTGTGGCGATGTGTGCCTATCCTCCCAGCTAGGTGGGAACACATATGTGAGCATCATGGTCCACAGGAGGCCCCATTAGACAAATTTATGAAGGCAAAATGTCTGGAGATGAGGCTCAAGCAGTACAACACCTGACAGTTCAAACTCTAATATCACCAAAAGAAAAGTAGAATAGAAATAAACACAAAGGGTGGGGGGAGATGGTGGTTTGGAGACATCCTACATTGCCCTGCATCTTTAAAAATCTGAAACAAATCAGATGAGGACAGTAGTTAGTGTACAGAAACTAGATGAATCCAGAATTAAGAATTTTAGTTTCATGAAAGTGTCAATGGAAAAAAAAAAAAGTTTCAATGGAACCTAGCATAGGACTCTAGGCAAAATTGTAGAGAAAGGGTTAAAATTACCTCCCTGGTGTGTGTGTGTGTGTGTGTGTGTGTGTGTGTGTGTGTGTGTGTGTGTGTGTGTGTGTGTGTGTGTACATATGTGTGTGTGTACATATGTGTGTGTGTGTGTGTACATATGTGTGTGTGTTTGCCCACATGGTCACACATACTCCAGTGCTGGGGCTAGGGTCCTGGGCCAGTAAGCTTTCCTTTAGCTATCTGCCTCAAGGCTGATCCTCTAATGCTTGTACCATGGCTGCACTTGCAAGTGTGTTTTTGAGTAAGACTCTCACAGAAATTTCTGCCTGTGCTGGTTTCAAGCCATGATCCTCAGATTTGAGCATCCTCAGTAGGTGATGTGAGAAAAAACTCTCTTTTCTATTGGAGTGTATTGCTTATAAATTCCTGCCTTGGTGTGGTGGCTTGACTCCTGTTAAGGAAAAGAAGAACTGATCTGGGATGAGAAAGGACTATTGAAATGGAAGGTTCTGTCTTTAAACAGTTCTTTTTTTTTCAAGATGGAATTATGCCACACTCTACACTATTCAAGATATAGCAGAGGGTGTGGGCATACTTTATGATTACTTGTGTACTGTTAATCTTATTTTTGAGTCACCTTATATAAATACATTGCACACTATCAAACTAGCCAGCAGGGAGCAAATTATGTTCCTGAACTCAGCTATTCTGACCAGAGAAGCAGGATCTCTGCATTAGGAGTAAACATCAGAGCAGCCTGCCTGCTCTGTGTGCTTGCTTGCCTGATTTTGGCCAATGGCTCACCCTTCTACACAGAAGTAAATTTCACTATGTGGAGCAGTTCTTTATTTTTGTTCTTATCGTTGTGACCACTGTGGTTCTTAGAGAGCATATTTATTACACTAAGATTGCAGGTGTGAGACACTGTGACCCAGTTTCATGGGCTTTTCTGCCTTTGCTAGTTTCAAAGTACAGGTTATTTTTGTTGTTGTTATTGTTGTTTGTTTGTTTTTGCCAGTCTTGGCCTTAGACTCTGGGGCTGAGTGCTTTTTTTTGGCTCTTTTTGCTCAAGACTAGTGCTCTACCCTTTGAGCCATAGCGCCACTTTTGGCTTTTTCTGTAATTAATTGGAGGTAAGAGTCTCATGGAATTTCCTGCCCTTCCTTGGCTGGCTTCAAATTGTCATGCTCAGATCTCAGCCTGGTGAGTAGCTAGAATTACAGGTGCAAGCCACCAGCACCTGGCCTCAACTAGTCTTACAGATCTCAACCTCCTGCCTGTGTGTGTGTGTGTGTTTGTGTGTGTGTGTGTGTGTGTGTGTGTGTGTGTGTGTGTTGTGTGTGTGTAGTATGTGTATCTATGTGTGTGAGGAAGATACAGAAATAATAAAACTCAGCCCTATCGACATTTATCAGAAAGATAAGAAATGTGGATAGAGGAGAGGAAGACAAGAAAAAAATGGTGGTAGGTGGTAGGTTTTTAAAGAGGATTCTGAGTAAGAACAACACCACACATGTCGTATTCAGGTAAGGGGTAGGTTTATTCGTTGTTCTGGCTGGCACCAGGCCGTGTTGGCACTTCTCACGGCTGGCTAGTGTGAATTGCAGATGTCTGGCTAAATGGATAGAACTAGGAGGGCCTTGCTTTGGGGAATGTGTAGATACACTGTGTTGTTTAGCCCCAGGGGAGCCCTTTTCCTTGTGCTGTGTTTATGTATAATGCTTTGCTAAGGCCTTGTCTCCACTGTAACAGAGTTTGGTGCAAGTTCTGTTCTGGGTAACAGGTCTTTGTAACAGTTGGCCACCTGCAGACCTCTAGAGCTCCAATAAAGACTCCAAAACTTGACCTCTCTATTTTGTTATGGCTGGATTTATATCTGATTTAAGGTACAGTATTACAAACTCCATAAATTTCATTTTCCTTATGACTAAATAATATTCCATAATATGTTTCTACAATATTACCTAATCTATTAAGCACCTCAGGGAATTCTGAATTAGGATTATGTCCCTACCCGCAGGACTTCAACGAGGGCAATGAACCTAAGCGAGACCCACAGGACTTCAACTAGGGCAATGAACCTAAGCAAGAAGGAATGAAGGGACAAGAGACAAGAAGAATGACAGCAAGACAGGGATTCTGATCAAGTTGCAAATTTTTATTTTTCACACAGGGGTATTTATATGCTTAGAATAAGGAAGCCTTTTCATTGGCCATAGCAGCTGTAGGATGTTTGCTTAGGGCAGTGTGAAAAGGTGTTCCTTAGCAGCTACCTGGTGTTTATTTGGGGCAGGATGAAAAGACCAGATTCTGTAAACAGCCTGGAGATGTTCCAGCGAGATAGTCAAGCTTATCATGCAGAGAGACTCTCTTTTGGGCTCCAGACAGGATAATTTAAGGAAACTGAGGCATGGTGAAGGCAACTGGAATACGGTATTTAGAAACATAGAAGTGCCATCTTTGCTTCAAAGAGAGACAACGGGATGTATTCCTTCCTTGAAGGATACATTCCACACCCCAAGAATGAACTCTTTTCTGACTGGACTATTCCTTCCTGAGAAAAACTGCTTCCCCAAACGTAAGCCCCTTCCAGCCCCCAAATGCTGATATTGGGGTACCTCTTTGTGCCAAAGATAAAGATCTGTTTTATGGCAGCCTGCATTTTACCTGGAAACTCAGAAAGTGATTAGAGCAAAGACAAATCACTATCTTTACATAACTTTGAAGCCAGATCCCATGCCTTTACCCTATAAATACCCCAACAGCCCAAGGAGCTGGGTATTTCTCTGTGTGTCTCCTTCTGTTTACATATTTATCTATGTGTGTGTCCTATAAACCTGTAAAAACAAGCATACTCTGCTAGAGTGTGCTCTTGTCCTTCTGTTTGTTTTTTGTCTGTCAGCCTGTTTGCTTGTTTGTTTATTTATTCAATAAAGTTGTGCCAAGTTTTCTAACTGTTAGTGAAATGAGCTTCCTTCCCACAGCTTAGTCCACTCCTTGGATTCTCACAGCTTAGCATGCTCCCTTCCCAGGCAACACTAGGCCCATATAGTAAAGGCAGGAAATAATCAACTTCCAACCGCCTTTACCTTGGGATGGCAGTTCTCTGGGGCATCTACCACCATCGAAGGCAACAAGAGCCCCTTAGAGTGACTTCAGGTTAGGGCAGCTGCAGGACCCTGCATCTACTATTTGGACAGCAGACATAAATCCTAGTTTGCCATGATGAAGCCCCTGGCCCTCACATCCACATCAGGGTCTCCACCTCGTAGCCCTTTCTAGTCCCTCCAAACCTCCAATGCTATATAGGTCACCCCAGACAATAGCCAGTGCTTTTCTCACTTCTCTCTGTGAGAAGGAGTCTTGATAGCCCCCTTTCCTGGCAATAAACCTTTCTTTATTCTCTGTACTTGGATGTGTGCATGGTTCTCTGGCAAATCTAATAACCTTTCAGTTAAACTTTCACTTACCATTCTGACTTATCCAGAAATTCTCATTCTGCGATCAAAGTCAAGGACCCTAAGTGAAGAGTTCCTATATTAAAAGGGAAGCTTCTCCAAACCTCATCTCCGACTACTGAGAATTCCAGTTTCACTTTGTGAGCATAATAATCCTTCACAACCACCCCTGGGGACCATGTGGACTCAAGCAGGCACAGTAGAAAGATGGTTATAAGGTTTATTACAGGGACCATATTTCCAAGGAGAGGGGGCAGAGGACATCTGCCCCTATCCAAGTGGCAGGTAGCTCTTGTGGCAGGTAGTGAGGAGTGTGTGTGTGTGTGTGTGTGTCCCCACACACAGGGGCACAGGTGGGTCTGGGTGGAGAAAGGGAGTGGCCAGCTGTCTGGCAGGACCTCTAGGGCAGGGAGGAGTTCTAGTCTGGTTGAAGCTGAGGACCCCAGGTGGGGATAATAAATAAAACAGTTAGAATAAACATGGATATATATACACAGGTATCTCTTGTATATTGATTTGCAGGTCTTTGTATATATGCCCTAGAATAGTTAGCATGTTCATAAGATCCATTTATAGTTTGTTGGGGAATCTCTGCACTGATTTCCATAGCGATCACACTTGTTTACAGTCCCACTAACAGCATAGGAGGGTTTGCCCTCCTCCCCATCCTCATCGGCAATGGTTGTCTGTCTTCTTGATGTTTTCAACCCCACTGGAGTGAGACAGAATCTTGGTGTAATTTTTGCATTGCATTTCTTTTCTGACTGAGGACTTTGAAACATACATTATTCTGAAAATTATTTGTTCAGTTTACTTGTTCATTTATAAATTGCATTATTTGTTCCTTTATATATTTCTGAGTTCTTTGTGTCACCAGAGGGAGGTCAGGGTTAGTGAAGTTTCCCTTTCAATGTAGGATTGCTTCCCTTAGGACCTTTGACCTCGATTGCAGAATAAAAATTTCTGGACAAGTCACCAAGAAAACTTGGCACAGCTTTACTGAGTAATTATGGAATCAGGCAAGCAGACAAACAGACAAAAAGCAGACAGACAGACAAACAGAAAGGCAAGGGCACATTCTGTTAGACTGTACATGCCCTCACAGAGAGAGAATGAGACAAACATGGAGAGAAAGAGCCAGAGACAGACGCAAAGAGACAAGGACACACAGAGAGACACACCCACGTAGAGAGAGACACAGACAGCTCCTTGGGCTGTTGGGCCATTTATACGGTAAAGGCAGAGTCTGGCTTCAAAGTTATGGTTTTACTTTCTGAGTTTGCAGGTAGTTCTGCATCCTGAGTTAAGGAGGTCCTTGCTATCTGCATTTTGAGGCAGGAGGTGGCTTACATTTGGAGAAGCACTTTTCTCAGGAAGGCATACATCCTGTTAGACAAGTGTTCTTTCTTGGGGTAAGGAATGCATCCCTCAAGGAAGGGAGGTATCTCTCTATGAAGCAAAGATGGTACTTCTGTGTTTTTAAATACCATATTTCTCAGTTTCCTTCACTACGACTCTGTTTCCTTAAGTTATCCTCACTCATTTTCTCCTAAATGACTTTATTCCCTTAATTTTAAGGGAACTACATGAAGGAATATCTCCTGTATTTGCTGTTAGGTGACCATCATTATTCCTGAGTCAATTCTGCTTCATTTGTATAATCTGGATATGGTATCTTTATCTATTGCATAGCTAGTCAAAACTTTTTCCCATTCTGGGGGTTGTCTCTTGTGTGTTGTAAACACAATGGACAAGGTGTTTGGTGCTTTGGTTTTTGTTGGGCTTTAAAAAAAATGATACTGTTTTATTTTGTTTATTTTTGGTCGGTCATGGGTTTAAACTCTGGGCTTGGACGCTGTCCCTGTGCTCTTCAGCTTTAGGAGAGCACTCTACTACTTGAGCCACAGTGCCACTTCCTTGTTGGGCTTTTATTGTGCATTTCGAAATCATGACCTCAAACTTGCCATGCAAGCTCTGTACTTTATGAACCACACTCCTAGATATTTTTCTTTCTTTATTTTCTAAATAGGGTCTCACATTTATGCCCCAGCCAGCTTAAACCCCAGTCATTTTAATACTTCCCTTCTTCCTGGATGACAGCATATGACAGCATGCACAACTATGCCTATCTTTTGGTAGTTATGATGAGGTCTTTACACACTTTTGCTTGGGCTGACCTCAATGTCTGCACTGATTTCCATAGTGAGTGCACTAGTCTACAGTCCCACTAATAGTACAGGAGAGTTCCTCTCCCTCCCCATCCTCATCAGCATTGGTTGCTTGTCTTCTGGATGATTTCATCCCTACTGGAGTGAGCCCTATTTTGGGCTTGTTTGGATCAACTCTCCGGAATTCCTTAAAATTGTGTGATTTTCACGGAAATATCTTCCTTGTTTACTTTTCTTGAAGCAGTTTTGCTGTGAAGTAAAAAAATCGAAACAAAAACAAAATCAGAAGACAAAGAAGATGTAGATTAAGCACATAATTCCTGCATGCCTGAGGACAGTCTCTGCCTGGCACCTTTGTGCCCCAATATTAGAGGGCTTCACACTGTTCTTGACACCAGCGTATGCTGGAGGAGATGGTACTGACCGTTTCTTCTTGTAACACTGTCAATTAGACATTGGTGTTTGGAAAAAATCAAAGGGGGAACACAAATTTTTCCTCCTTTTAAATTATGTGTGTGTGTGTGTGTGTGTGTGTGTGTGTGTGTGTGTGTGTGTGTGTGTGTGTGTGTGTGTGTGTGTGTGTGTGTGTGTGTGTGTGTGTGTGTGTGTGTGTGTGTGTGTGTTTGTATCCTGGGGCTTGAACTCAGGGCCTTGGCTGCGCTGCTGTGCTCAAAGCTACTGTTCTACCACTTGAGCCACATATCCATTTTGATTTGTGGTGGTTAAGTGGAGAGAATAGGTCTCTTGGATTTTCCTGCCCAGGCTGGCTTCCACCCATGATTATCCTCAGATTTCAGCCTCCTGAGTGACTAGGACTATAGGTGTGAGCCATAGGTGTGCACCTTATATGTTAGTTTCATATTTCTTAAATTCTTCTTCCTCAAAATTTCCATTGCCTTTGGCAGAAACTTTGGTTAAATCTTATACGATCCAATTATTGAGGAACTTGTTCAACTATGCAAGAAGAGGATTTGTTTGTTTTTTGCCTGGTTTTAATTCCAAAATTCTACCCAGGATTGTATCTATGTGATAAACTCACACCTTTCCCCATAATATATTGAGCACTCATTGGGCTGATGGGTAATAAAATCAGGGATATGAGAAGAAGAAATTTACGTCTCAGCTCGTTTATGAGAAAATATAAGCAATGTATGTTTCTTTTCTTTTTTAAATTTTTTGGGTCAGTTGTGGGGCTTGAACTCAGAGCCTGCATTCTGTCCCTGGGTCGTGTTCTTGGGTCAGGCCTGAACTCTGGGCCTGGGCGCTGTCCCTCAATTTTTCAGCTCAAGGCTAGCATTCTAGCTTTTGAACCACAGTACCATTTCCAGCTTATTATTTTTGCTTATGTGGTGCTGAGGAATTTGACCCAGGGCCTCAGGCATGCAAGGCAAGTGCTCTACCATTGAGCTACCTTCTCAGCCCCTGTCCTGGTCTCTTTTGCTCAAGGCTAGCCCTCTACCATCTTGAGTCACAGCTCTACCTCCAGTGTTTGAGTGGTTAATTAGAGACAAGAGCCATATTATGGGAACATTTCTGCTTGGACTGGCTTTGAGCTGCAATACTCAGATCCTCAGATCCTCAGATCTCAGCCTCCTGAATTGCTAGGATTATAGGCATGACCCATCACTACCTGGCAAATGTGTATTTCTCGTAAAAGCACAGACTATATGACATGTATAAGTTTGACTAAATTGGACCTTTCTACCACTAAACTTACTGGTGTAAGACAGCCTGTGTCAACCTGATGAGATTGATTTGGGAAGAGAAAAGAGGAGGAGGGAGAGTGGAGGAAGGTGACTCTGATCACTATGCATCATTGTATAACAAATCGATGTTAATAAAAAATCAAAAACCAACAGGCAGCCTGTGTGATCTAGAGAGCCTCAGAGGAGTTTTCAAACTCAAGAATGCAATGCCACCCCACAAAATTAAGAAGAGTGAGGGGAGGGGTTGGTGAGAATGCTGAAAGGGATGACATTGATGAAGATTCATCATATCACAAAATACCTTGATAAATGGCAACTCCTTTGTAGAACTACTTAAAAAGAGTAAGAACAATAACAATAACAAACAGTTTTGTGGATAGGGATGAGGTTGATAATGAATAAGTGACTTGTATACACACAGAATATCCCTGGTCACAGATACAGGACACAGTCCCTGCCTAGTCAGGTGCCCACTGGAGTGTTTACTTACTCATTTTCCACATCCTGGATAGTGTTAGGGAGAGGTCGATTTCTTGTTTCTGGAAGGCAGAGGACTGCAAGGACAGAAAGGATGGGGAAGGCTCCATAGAGAATCCAGGGCAGGTGGGGAGAATACACTGCTAAGGTCATAAAGAGAGGCGCCATCACTGCCCCTATTCTGCCGAAAAGTTCAGTGATTCCTGCAATGGTTGACCTTAGATTGCAAACAAAATAATAAAGAAAATGTTTAAGAACTTTACATGTATATTTTCTTTTTCTTTTTTACATTTTTTGGATCTGGTCGTGGGGCCTGAACTCTGGGCCTGGGACGGACATGTCCCTCAGCTCTTCAGCTCAAGGCTAGCGCTCTACCACTTGAGCCACAGTACCACATCTGGCTTTTTTTCTTTTTACTTATGTGGTGCTGAGGAATCGAACCCTGGGTCTCATGCATGCAAGGCAAGCACTCTACCACTGAGCCACCTTCCCAGCCTGTATATTTTCTTTTTCTTAAAAAAAAATTTTTTTTTTGGATGTGGGGCTTGAACTCTGGGCCTGGGCGCTGTCCCTCAGCTCTTCAGCTCAAGGCTAGTACTCTACCACTTGAGCCACAGTACCACTTCCTCCTTTTCTTTTTTTAAAGCCTTGATCTTCCTATGTAGACAAGGAGGAGACTGTCCTGACTTGCTCTCACAACTTCTTGGATTTCAGGTATCTGACATCATGCCTGCATCAAGTAAATTTTATTTATTGTCTTCATTTCATTTTGGAAGCAACACAATAAAGTTATTAAACACATAGGCTCTGGCAGCCAGTTGTCAATTGTCACACTTACTGCTAATGATTTAGAACCCTTAGTTTCATTATTCTTCAAATAGGGATACCTACAACACGAAATGAATGTTTTAGAAGGAGCACCTCTCTCAACATAATAGAGGATATATACTCAACTTACAACCCACAGTTAAACTTTTTCTTTTAGTCCAAGGCTTGAACTCAGGGTGTGGGTACTGTCCCTGAGCTTTTTCTCAGAAGGCCAGTCCTCTACTACTTGAGCCACAGCTCCATTAATGTCTTTCTTTGGTCAATTGGAGATTAGACACTTATGAACTCTTGCCTGAGCTGGTTTCAAACTGTGATCTTCAGATTTCAGCCTCCTAAGCAGCTAGGATTACAGGCAAGAGCACTGACAGTCAGCTTTCAATTAATTTTTATTTTTTTATTTTTTGTCTTTTTGGTCTGGTTGTGGGGCCTGAACTCTGGGCCTGGGCGCTGTCCCTCAGCTCTTCAGCTCAAGGCTAGCGCTCTACCACTTGAGCCACAACACCATTTCCGGCTTTTTTTTTTCTTTTTGTTTATGTGGTGCTGAGGAATCAAACCTAGGGCCTGATGCATGCAAGGCAAGCGTTCTACCACTGAGCCATCTTCCCAGCCCCTCAGTTAATTTTTATGTCTAGCAATGTGCCATGTCCTTTAATGAAGTCATACTCTTCCCTTTTTTATTCATGTGTATTGTAAAAAGGATTTTGTATTTTGATAATTCTTATATTATGTGATATATACACAATCTACCTTAATCTCATTTACCCTGTTTTATTCTTTCTTATCTTCCCTCTCTCCTTTTTGAAACAATTTTAACACATTTCACTATTTTGTTTCCATACATACACAGTATTTCAGCCATAATCTCCCCATATCCTTCTCATTTTATGCTTCCAATGTTTGCTCGTTAGTTAATGATTATTATTGAATGAATTGTTAAGTGGATTGTTCTTTTGCTTTTTAATTCTTTGAGATCTTTATATGCTGTATATTAATCCTTTATTTGATTAACATTTTGAAATGCTTTCTTTTCCGTTCTGTTGTCCTCTGATTGCCTGGTAATCATTTCTTTCACAATTCAGAAGTTTTTGTTCTCAATTCTTGATTCTACTTGCTGATCAATTAGAGTGTTATTCAGAAAGCTATCACCTCAATCAGTTTCACAGTTTCAGGCCATAATTAATATCTTGATCCATTTTGTAATGAATTGGTTTTTGTAGGGAGTGAGAGATAGTAACCTACTTTGAATTGCTTATATTTATTTATATATTGTGTTTCCCCAACTATTTGTTAAAGAGGCTATCCTTTTTGAATGTAAGTTTTTCCCCTTTGTTTAAGATCAGATCGCTAGAAGTTTGTGTGTTTTTTTTTTCTGTGTCTTCTTTTCCATCAGTCTAGGTGTCTACTTTTTGTGTTGGTACCATGTGGTTTTTGTTACTGTATCTCAATAGTGTATTTTGATGTTGGGAAGTTTGACATCTCTAGCAGTGTCCTGTTAGTTCAGGATTGCTTTGTCTAGTTAAGATCTTGTATAATCTCATGAATTTTAGGATTGATTTTTTTTCTATTTGTATAAAATGATATTGGAATTTTGGAACAGCTTGTATTGAAACTAGATTCCCTTCAGTAGTTCACCACTTTATTTATTCTACTGATTCATGAACATGGGAGATCTATTTTCTTTTTATCTTCATTGGCTTCTTTCAAAAAAAAAAAAATTAGCACCCCCCAAGCAGAAGCAGCCCAGGGACAGCACTCAGGCCCTGAGATCAAGTCCCAGGACCAGCACCACAAATCAAAGTGATATGGGTCATCTATGAAAAGATCATGGCTTCTTTGTTAAAATGTGTCGTTTTTCTTGTAGAAGCCTCTCACCCCCTGCGCTGGCTTACTCCAGGGATTTAATTTTTGAGGCTATTGCAAGTACAACTCTTTTCTTTCTGACCCTCAGTATTATTGGTAAACAGAAAAACAACTGCTTTTTCCTCTTTCCTGGTTTTTGTTGTTGTTGTTGTTTTGTTGGTTGTGGTGGTTTGGGGACTCTATTCCTCAAGGCTACCACTTTAAAGCACAGTTCCACTTCTGATCCTTGACTTTACAGGAAATAACTTTATTTTTTCCTTCTTAATGCAGTGTTGCCTATCAATTTTGACATATAGCCTTTATTATGTAGAGGTATGGTCCTTTTAAATATCTCCTTTAAATATTTAAATGTTTTATTATTTTTTTGAAAGTTGAGAAGTTTTAATTTTGTCCCCACAATAAATGTCATTAGTTCAGAAAATCTTCTCTGGAAGCAGACCAGGTTTTGTTTTGTAATTTTTAAGTGTTATGTAGCCCAGGATGTCTTAAACTTGAGAGACAGTACCTCACTACAGTTGGGATGAGCTCCATATAGTGAATTGAATAGGTTGTGAGGCCAGTGGTATCAGCACCAATTCCCAGAGTTGCTAAAACCATGCGCAGGGTCTGCTGAGTTTCTGTGGAGAGGAAGACACATCAGAGGCAGGCATACTTGACTGGAGAAATCTGTCTACCCCAAACAATTATGAGAAGTTCTATTGGAGGGATTTGCTAGCAAGAAACATGTGATAAACAAACAGGACCTAGCAGAAACCGTGTAACAGATGAGCTAGTGAAAGCAGACTCTAGTATGTTTGGGCTTAAGCACTGAATGAAGGAATGGAAAACATTTGCTGCAACTCTCCCTGCCCATTTGAGTTTTATCAGACATGGCAGAGGCAGGGAAAGTCAGGAAATGCTCTTTTTGTTGTTGTTGTTGTTGTTGTTCAGGATGTGGTAGGAATACATGGATAAAAATCTGAGGAGTTAATGACTCATGCCTTCAACAGTTTAGAACTAACAACAGGAGATTATTTCTTGACATAGGACAGGTATTCCAGCAGATGTACTAACAAGAGAACTGGATTCCGTTGGGAGTGAACTTTGTGAAGAAAGCAGGATCTAGATAACAAGCCAGGATTTTAAAATCTTAACATTAGGACTCTTATGAGAAAGCTAGTGCTGTGTTGGGAATCACTGACACAGAAAATGAAAAAAGTTTTGAAGCCTAATAAAAGTAGTCAAAGATATGATTAAAAACGAAGGTACTTTCAGAGGAGAGCCGGCTGGCAGCAGGAGATAGAAGGGAGTATACAGTTCTAGCTTCTTCAAATACATTCCTGCCGTGAGAACATGATGGAGGGGACCAATGTAGTCCCCACTGTAAGGGTTGAGAAGCTCGCTGCACACAAGGAAGACTCTAAGAGAAGTTCTCTCATGCAAAGAGCAAGGGGATTTATTCACCAAGCATGCAAGGGGCTCACTGAATACACAGGAACAGAGAGCCCTGAGCTGAAAGCAGGCAGGGTTTATAAAGGCAAAAGACTACAAAATGACAAAAAGATACATTAACCAGGTGTTAACATCCCAGGGGGGTTAGCATCAGCTGGAGGTTATGGAACCAAAAGCTACAAAGTGATAGTAACTGGGTGTTAACATCCCAGGGCGGTTAGCATCAGCAGGGGGTTACAGAACCAAAAGCTACAAAGGGACAGTAACCAGATGTTAACATCCCAGGGCGGTTAGCATCAATGTCCCCTGAGTGAGATGAAGTTGTTTTTGCTAGAGTTATTTTTGCTCTTTTACTTTCTCACCCACAATCATCACTTAAAGTCATGCAATTAATATAGTAAATTGTGCTGTGTTGCTATTTAGGAATATATTATAAAAAAAGCTGGAATATACGGACTCAAGGGGTGACAAAGAGAAATGTACTCTTACCTGACTTACACAATCATAACCCCTCTTATATCTCCTTTATAAGAAAAAAAATTTAAGTGGGAAGGTGGCTCAGTGGTAGAGTGCTTGCCTTGCATTCCTGAGGCCCTGAGTTCTATTCCTCAGCACCACATAAGCAAAAAGAAAAAGCCAGAAGTGGCTCTGTGGCTCAAGTGGTAGAGCACAAGCCTTGAGCTGAAAAGCTGAGTGACAGTGCCCAGGCCCAGAGTTTAGGCCCCACGACTGGACCCCCCCCCCAAAATAGAAAGAATAAATTTAAAAACCATACTTAAGTTAGTGTCTTGTCTTTTTCCTGTTGTATTCTTACTCTCTGCCTGAAGGCAAGGTTTTTTTTTATTGTTGTTGTTTATTTTTTGTTTTTGTTTTTCTAAATCTTATTCCAGTGGCCTGGTGTTCTGGTACATGCCTGAAATTCTAGCTATTTAGAAGGCTGAGATCTGAGGATGGCAGTTCAAAGCCAGCCTGGGCAGGAAAATTCATTAGACCCTTATCACTGATTTACCACCACAAAACTGTAAGTGATGCTATGGCTCAAAGTGGTAGAGTGGTAGTCAAGCCAAAGAGTTTAGAGACAGCAACCAGGCCCTGAGTTCAAGCTCCAGGACTGAACCCCTGACCCCAACCCCCCAAATCAACAACAACAACAAAACCCTTCATTCAAATCAATGAGCCTCTTTTCTTAAACTGTTGCATTTAGAGTGTAACAAAGGAGAGAATGACCAAGATAGAAAGACTTGATAAATTGGAAAAAATAATTCCAGGGAGAGGATTGTGTGTCTTCCTGGGTTTACAATTGCAAGATCTTTGATAACACAATGCATGCAATTAGTTCTAAAGAAATTGTTAGGTATCAGTGGCACTGATGTTCAGATTTATCGTAGATTTGATAAGGACAGCCTCGGGTCCTGAAGAACATTGGCTCCTTAAGAACTTTGGCTCAGTAAGAGCCTAAGTTTTGCCAAAAACTGCTGTAGGGACAGCTTCTAAGCCTTCACATTAACTTCATGGGATCCTCCGGTTATCCATGGTGATGCCATTCTTTTGGCCCAGATGAGTAAACCAAAGAAATTTCTGGAAGATAGGAGACATTACTTACTTTTCCCCAACTCATTTCTCACCTGGGGACAAAAAGGTGCTGACCAGAATCGAAAGTCCTGTCAGGAACATGAACAGTATCTGACTTTGTTTTCGGCCCAGATAATTTAATACCAAGAAGGCAACGAATCTGCTGATGAGTGTGACAAGGCCGAAGAGAATCTGGAACAGAAAGATGTTGCTCCCCAGGTGCTGCAGGTTGAGTATCAGGCCGAAGAAGGGTATGGCCAGTGCCATTCTGAAGTTAAAAGAATAAAAACACATTTAAGATGATAGAGCAAATTAATTTCAGATACAAAGGAAAAGAAGATCAGTGAAGCCGGGCGCCGGAGGCTCACGCCTGTAATCCTAGCTACTCAGGAGGCTGAGATGTGAGGATCCCGGTTCAAGTCCGTGAGACTCTCATGAAAACTGGAAGTGGCGCTGTGGCTCAAGCGGTAGAGTGCTTGCCTGGAGCTGAAGAGCTCAGGGATAGCGCCCAGGCCCAGAGTTTAAGCCCCATGAATGACCAAAAGAAAAAAAAGATCACTGAATTCCTTGCTTTCCCTGGGGAAATAGTACAAGATTCCCTGCAGGTGAACACAAATGTAACAGTAGACATTAGATTTCGGTTCAAATCATTGTGACTCATACTTTCCTGCCTATGACATATTTTGGTAAAAATTCTTCATGAACTTCAAAATACTGTTTCATCATCACTACGGACTAGATGAAGAAATAAGATTAATCTCTATTAAGTGACTTGTTCTGTATCTCAGCACTGGTATGGAACCCTCTTCCATTCAACCTCTGTAATGTTCATTCCAATTACTGTATGCTTTTTGTCTCATAAGATGTGAGATATTTAGCAAATTTAGTCAGAGATGTCTTCAACATACACGTATTCAAAACATATACAGCATTTAAAAATATATTATAATCTTGGGCTGGGAAGGTGGCTCAGTGGTAGGGTACTTGCCTTGCATGCTTGAGGAACTGGGTTCAATTCCTCAGCACCATATGACAAGAAAAAGCCAGAAGTGGCACTGTGGCTCAAGTGGTAGAGCGCTAGCCTTGAGCTGAAGAGCTAAGGGACCGTGCCAAGGCCCAGAGTTAGGCTCCATGACCAAAAAAACAAAACAAAACAAAACAAACCTATTATAATCTTATATCTTTTTTTTTTTTTTGGCCAGTCATGGGCCTTGAACTCTGGGCCTGGGCACTGTCCCTCAGCTCTTCATCTCAAGGCTAGCGCTCTACCACTTGAGCCTCAGCGCCACTTCCAGCTTTTTTCTTTTTGCTTATGTGGTGCTGAGGAATCGAACCCATGGCCTCATGCATGCAAGGCAAGCGCTCTACCACTGAGCCACCTTCCCAGCCCTAATCTTATATCTTATATATAACGTGTATACTTTATATTATATATGCTATGTATTATGTATGTTACCTATAGCTTATATGTTTAAAATATATCTTGAATATAATAAGTATGTATAATTGACTTTCAAATTAAACACATACAATGGAATCATGTGCATTTTCACCAGCAGTCATAGGGCTTTGTTTTTTGTTTGTTTGCCAGTCCTGGGGCTTGAGCAATGGCCGAAGCACTGTCTCTGAGCTTCTGTGCTCAAGGCTATTATTCTACCACTTGAGCCACAGTGCCACTCTGGCTTTTTCTGAGATTATTGGAGATAAGAGGTTTATAGACTTTCTGGTGTCAGATCTCAGCCTCCTGAGTAGGCAGGTTCACAGGCATGAGCCACTGATGCCAGGTCGTGTGCACTTTTCATTTAATTTAATCAATGCAAAATGCATCATACTGGTTAGTGTCTCATGCCAGAACTCCGGTGGGCTTTAGGAAAGTGAATCCAAGCCCAAAAAATTGTTTCAGTAAATCTTTCCAATGCTTTCTCTCTAATAATAGAAATTCATGGTCTTTTAGATTTTCTCTTGTTTTCTTCCCCTGCTCCAAGTATCTCAATGCCACTATAACAAAGAGAAGAGAGTGTTTTATTTCTATACAAGGATTGTGACTACTTGCTCTAAAATGATATACTCACTTGCAATTAAAAGAAACACATTTAATAATACTTAGTGTTTAAGAAGCATTGACTGGGATTTTTCCTTGTATGTTGTGCTAAAATTCATGACAATATTGGCCTAGGGAACTTTTAGTTGCTCAATATACAGATGGAAAACTATTGTCACACACCAATTAATAGCATCTCTGGGCAATAGACTGTTGGAGAGCACTCTCCTTTGTTATTAAAAAATTTTAATTGTTGTTACAAAGATGATGTACAGAGGTGTTAGAATTCCATAAGTCAGGGAAAGAGTTTATTTCTGTCACTGTCCTTTGGAGGGGAATCATAGTTGGGAAGGCACTACAATTTCAATAACCAGCAACAAACCATATCAAAATAGAAGATGGGAAATGCTGGTGGGGAACCCAGGGACCTGACTGCTCTGCTTTAAGAGGACAAAGAATTCAGGGTGGGTCAATGAACTCCCTGAAGGTACTAAGTTCCAACACATCTGTGGTAAGTGAATTATCCCAGAAGCCGTATTTTGGAAGATAGAATTTTGGAGTCTTTTTTACACAGCAGGCTGCATGCAGCCAGTTGTTACAAAGGCCTGTAGTTCCCAAGTACATATAACACAGTTAGGAAACAGTCCAGAGAGCAAAGAAGGAACAAAAACAAAGCAAGAAACCAATTCAGCTTCAATTGAGAGTGAGTTGAGATGCTACAATGACCAGGGATGAGCCAGGAGCCAGGACACAGGACAGGATCATGGAGACACATGGCATAGCATCCCTGCCTAAGTAGGGCCCATGCAGGGGGCAAGTTCACAGGACACTTCCCAGGTACTGGACTACGTTCAGCAACCTATCAGCCAAGTGCCTGCCAGTATCTCCAGGGATCAAGGTATGCCCCTTACCTGAAGGTTGGCGATATCACCCTCCCCCACAATGAAAGCATGTTAACATCTGCATTTCTCTGAAGCAGAGCCTCCTAGCTCACCTTGAACTAAGCATCTGCATTTCAAAGGATGGTTTGTGTCACCTCTAGGCCAGCCCCCCTTTCCCCCCCACCCCCATCTCCTGCTTAGGTACCAGGATATGTGCAAGAAATTATTTAGGCTCAGCTACCTTACTTCATATCCAAAGGGAGAATATGGTTTTGAGTGAACAGAAGCATTCAAGATCCAAGGTTCAGCAGATTAGAAGCTTCCTGTGTGTAAGGGGAAAGACAACATACTAAGGAAAGAAAGAGAAGAAGACCATTAGGAACTGTGAAAGAGAGGACAGCTAAACACCTGGAGGTGCAGAAAGGCCATGGAGAGAAAAGAAGAAAACATCCATACTTGAAGGAGGTTATGCCAAAGCCACTACCACAAGGGCTGCCAGGCAAGCTGGGGGACCACAGAGTAGACATCCTGGACACAGGAACAAACATGAAACCCAGTGTGGATGTGGGATTTGGTGTGATAGTGACTCTTGTTGGGCAGTCTAGAACTGGAGCACAAAGGAATTCTGTCACTCTCCATAGCTCAGAGTGTACATATATTGGGTGAATGTCAGTGACTCACACCTGTAATCCTAGCTCCTTAAGAGGCTGGGATCTGGGCTGGGAAGGTGGCTCAGTAATAGAATGCTTGCCTCCTATGCATGAAGCCCTGGTTTCGATTCTTCAACATCACATAAGCAGAAAAAGTTGGAAGTGGCTCTGTGGCTCAAGAGGTAGATTGCTAGCCCTGAGCTGAAGAGCTGAGGTACAGTGCCAAGGCCCAGAGTTAGGCCCCATGACCGAAAAGAAAAAGAGAGAAAGGGGTGGGGGGAGTGGCTGAGATCTGAGGTTTAAGTTTCAAAGCTAGCCTGTGCAGAAAGTCTGTGAGACTCAGGCAGAGTGGAGGTATGCCTCAACTGGAAAAGTGCTAGCCTTGAACAAACAAGGTAAGGGACAGTGCCCAAGTCCCAAGTTCCAGCCCCAGGATCAGCAAACACACACCGACATACACATAGGGCATTTTTTTTTATTAACTTGGAATTTGTTGGGGGAAGCCAAAACTAATCCTTTTTTAATATACCAGGAGTTCCCCCCCACCCCTGAAAATCAAAATACTGGTTTCTCATAAGCCCTCAGGGTCAGGAAATATGATGTTTGTTGAGACCCCAGGAAATGTGGAAAGCCCTGCTGATTGTTGTGGTTGAAAGACCCCAGACTCCTGGGATACTTTTGTCTACGGGAGGGCGCCCCAGAAGCTAAGACTCCAAACCAGTAGATGCAACAAGCAAGAAGAGTTTATTCAGCATTTGCGCAAACGGTCTCTCTGCCCCAGCAAGGGAGAGAGAGCCCCAAGCAGCGGTTACAGTATTCTTAAAGGCAAAACCACAAGATTAGCATATAACACCAGGTGTCCCCCGGATTGGCCCATTTAGAAGTCACTATGTACTCCAGCAATCATTTTTACTACGCGGGGAAGTTTATAACATTCTTTGTAAAATTGATTGGCTCGGGTGATTTAAAGGAGGTAGTTACTCTGGGAGGTAAGAGTTAGGGGAGTTCACATAGTAACAGGCTTGTGATTGATTAACATTTGGCCTCATTTGCTGGACTTGCCAGGTGGTCCTTATCTTGGGTCCTTATCTTGGGTCCCATTTTTGGGTCCCATTTGGCCACTTGGGGAATTTACTTGTTTGTTCTTTATCTATGACCACAGACCTTGTCCCAGGCCGGCATCTAGGCTCCGAGACTTTTTACTCAGTTCCTTATTTCCAGAAGGGAGGGGGGTTAGTGCTAGGGCAAGCAAGTTTACAAAAGCAAAATCAACAGTTAGCAATTGTAAAATGTAATTCTAATTTTTAATCTTTCAATGGTAAGGTTGTGAGATCTGCAGCTCTGTTTGGTTATCAGTAGCCCAGATAAGATCAGCCCTGTTTGGTTAACAATAGTAGAACAGCCAGGCCATCTAGCCCTATCCTGCCCCCCAGGAGAAAGAATACCTGCTTGCTTTGTGTGGGCCCCCCCAAATTCACTGGCCTAATCAAACCAGAATGATAGATTAGTTAGAACAGATAGTATGAGATGGACTCTAACTCCACTGGCCACTGTCATAAATATGCAATCTTTATGTGGGTGTTGTAAACATTTTGGCCACCTGCCTGTGGCCAGGCTTGACCACATGGATTTTGCCTTTAAAAACCCTAGCTTGTGGGCCATTCAGGGTCACAGTTTTCATGTGTGCTGCATCCCTGGCCGGTCAGCTTTCCTCTTTGGCAGTAAAGTCATCTTTTTACTTGAGGCTATCTCTGAGTAGTGGATGCTTTTCCCCATAACAGAACTCAAGGGCTAACAAAAACTTCTTTTTTTTAAGAAGCAAAATAATCTCAGAAAGGGAGCAATAATTATGGTTATTATTTTTCTTAATGAGATAAAGGTAGAAGAGAAATGATTCAAGAAATGAAAATGTGCTCATTTGGTTGGCTAACATATGGGCCTATGGATTTATAAAATGGATCTGGATGAACACAGAATTTATGCCTTTTTCTTTTTTGTAAGTAATGGTGTTTTATCTCAGGCATGAGAACTTGGATTCTGTTACTTTACCTACAACCCCAGCTCGTTTTCCTTTTGTTATTTTTCAAAGAGAGTCTTGCTTTTTGCCAGGGCCATCCAGGACCCAAACCTGCCTACATATGCCCCTGCATAGCTGTGATGACACCACCCCTTTCTTCTGATTGGTTGAGATGAGGTCTTGTGAACTTTTTGGCTAAGCTGGCCTTGAACTGTGATCCTCCCAACATCAGCACTTAGAACACTTAGAATCATGTTGTGAGACTCTGAGCCTGGCTGCAATTTTCCTTATGTAAGTTCTATTTCAATAAAAACTAAAAAGATAAAATGTTCAAGTATGTTTCACAGTAGACTACTCCATATGCTAATATGCAGTGCTGAACTTTGTTCTGGAATGTGATTTCCATATTTTCTGTAGTTCAGTCTCACTGAGAGATCTCATAAGGTAACTAAAGATCTCATAACTAAGATCGCATAACTAAGATCTCATAAGGTAATTAAACATAAACCCTTTAATATGATTTTTCTTATCTTATGTATTGATCTGTTGTATACAATGCTGCCACTGTTTTGTTTTGTTTTTTGTTTTTGAGAATCCTGGGGCCTGAACTCAGGGCCTGCATGTAGTCCCTGAACCTCTTGGTGCTCAAGGCTAGCACTCTACTACTGGAGCCATAGCACCACTTTCTGGTATTTTCTTAGTCATTTAATGGAGATAAGCGTCTCATGGACTTTCCTACCCTGGGCTGGCTTTGAACTATGATCCTCAGATCTCAGCCTTTTGAGTAGCTAGGATTACAGGCATGAGCCACCAGTGAAAGACCTGACCAATAATTTACCTGAGACCTCATTTTATTCTGGAATTTAGCCTCTGACCTACTGCAGTGCTAAAGGCAGAAAATTCCACAGAAAGTTAAATAGAAACAGTCCTTGGAAAACTGCAGATGATGCTTACCTAAGATAAGCCAAATTGCCTGAGATTCCAGACAGCACCCCACCTAGGAGTAGTGACCAATATCTAACCAGAAAGTCCTGCAGTTCTGCATGTACTCCCTTGCACCACCCTTGTGACTTTAACCAATCATTTTAAAGCGCATCAACCTCTTGATCGGACCAATAACTCTTTCCAAATTTTTTCCCGCCATTGGACCCACGAACCATGTATTAGAGATGTTTTATGATTTTCCCGCGGTGTGTGTTGAGTTGTCAAGGAATGATATGATGAGTGCAAAGCCCCAGCCTTCCCCAAAGAGTGTATAAAACGGCTGCAAACCCCAGGCTCGGGCCTCTCAGCGTCACCAGTTGTTTGTTGTGTGCCCAGAGAACCTAGCTAGCTTGCAATAAATACCTCACTGCTGATTACATCGATCTTGGTCTCTGGTGGTCTTTTTGGGCATCCCGAACTCAAGCATTATACCAGTCCCTGGCCTGCTGTTGCTATTGTTTTTGAAAGAATAAATGTAGTTCCTCTCTAATAAGATATTGGAGGTAAAATATATTGATAAGTTTATTTAAAGGAACATACCTGATAAAACTCAGGCAGCAGCTTCTCATACACAGCCTGGGTGTGTGGAGCAACTGAAAAATGGGTATTTTTGCCTTGGCGTCCTCAAACTCCTCCTGCAGGTTGGATTTCACAAACTTGGACAACAAAAGTCATAAGCATTCATGAGATGTCAATAATGTGCCAATTATTTTGCTAAATACTAGAAGATGAAACACATATGGTGTGTTGAATCCTCAAGGAAAACTACAGAGTAGGGACTTGGGCATTAAATCCATCTAAGGTGGGAAGAACCATGAAAGATACAGGAAGAGGGGAATTAGATAAGATTAAAGCCTGTTTAAATACTGAGGCAAGGACAAGTAAAGAACCTTGACATTTAAGAGTATGTGTGTGTGTGTGCGCGTGAGTGTGTGTGTGTGTGTGTGTGTGTGTGTGTGTGTGTGTTGGTCCTACGGCTTGAAGTCAGGGCCTGGGTGCTGTCCCTGAGCTGCTTTTGCTCAAGGCCAGACTCTAACACTTGACCGTAGCAACTCTTTTGCCTTCTTTTTTTTAAAAATTTTTTTTGGGGGGGTCCGGTTGTGGGACCTGAACTCTGGGCCTGGGTGCTGTCCCTCAGGTCTTCAGCTCAAGGCCAGTGCTCTACCACTTGAGCCACAGCACCACTTCCAGTTTTTCTTTTATTTTTGTTTATGTGGTGCTGAGGAATCCAACCCAGGGCTTCATGCATGCAAGGCAAAGGCTCTACCACTGAGCTACCTTCCCAGCCCTCTTTTGCCTTCTTCTGTGTGGTTTTTGGGAGATAAGAGCCTCAGGCTGGCTTTGAGTCTTGATCCCCTGTTCTCAGCTTCCTGAGTAGCTAGGATTACAGGGGTGAGACAGATGTGCCTGGCTTGTGTTTATTATTTTTATAACAGTTTATTCATTTACTACATTAGGCCTGTGGAGAGTTAATACTGGATATGACAGACTGTTCTATCAGTGAGTTAGTATTTTAGATTATCCAAGTAAAGACACAAAATACAAAATGAGGAAGTGTTGCTGAAATGTTTCTTGGGACACTATTTAGGAATACTGTTTATTTGAAATGTTATCTATCATTAATGACAGATGTGAAGAATTCAGAGCTCTGATTGAAAGGCAAGAATTTGTTGCTGAGGACCAGTCTGCTAGAATTTTCTATGCCTTCAAAACTACAATAGGAATTTCTAACCTTTGCCTAGCTGGATTCAGCTAGGCTCTGGATTCCTTTGTATGTTACCTCTCCCTTTTGAACAAAAACAATACAGTATTTCCACAGTGCTCATATAATCATTGCATTTTGGATGATTTTGGGACAGGTGGACTTTTTTTTTACTCTGTAGTTTCACAGATTTATATACAAAGATTCTATAATCAGAGCACAATGCTTAAGTAGTCCCATCCACATTTACACCTCATTAAAATGTTAAGATTCTGTGGGCTAGAGGTGGAAATCATTTTCGTAGCATGTAAGAGGCCCTTAATTTAGTACCCAGCACTAGGAAAAATAGATTCTGAACTTTGAGCATATGTTGGTTGTAATGAAAGGAAACTTTTGGAGACACTGCTATTTCATATAGCAGAGGGATGACATTACTTTGATGGGGAACATACAACCTTTGTGTCTTCCTTGGTTAGCGTTTTCTTATGTGGCATTTGCTGTCTTTCAGAGCAGCCTGTGGGCACGTTTGTCCGCAGTGCCACTGCCGCCCAGTTTGGTGATGTGTCAAAGGCCTCCTCCAGCTCTTATCACCTTAGTCCTTTCTAGACCATTAATGCTGGCTGAACACTTTTTGGTTTTCTCACCAATGCCTGGCACATAGCACCTATTTTGTATTAGACTGTCCCAAAATTTTTCAGCCCTAGTTTAAAATGTTTCTTGCAGACAGATGCTATGAAGTTAATTCCATTAGTAATATCCAACACTGTGCTGACACACTTTATGTATTCAAAGCTATTTATTTAAGTCTTTCTTAAGTTGCTCCTGGGACTTGAACTCAGGGGCTAGGCATTGCCCTTGAGCTTTTGTGTTCATGGCTGCCACTCTGCCACTTGAGTCATAAGACCACTTCCAGCTTTTGGGTGGTTAATTGGAGATATGGGCCTCACAAACGTTCCTTCCTGGGCTAGCTTTGAGACTCGATCCTCAGAGCTCAGCCTCCTGAGTAGGTAGGATTATAGGCATGAATCACTAGGGCCCTGCTACAAAGATTTTAAAATGAGTCAGTAAAATGTATCTATGAGTAAGCCAGCCATATTAGGACCTAGGTTCTAGAAATATGGAGAAAAACAAATAAGAGAAACATCAACAAACCCCACAACAAGAAAAGAAATGCAAAAAAAAAAAAAGATTTTCAAAGAGCTTTTCTACATAGGCAACATCTTAGTACTCTCTGATAATGACAGCGTAAATGTCAGAGAAAGAAGGACTTTTATATAATTACTGCCAAAGCACTTGGATTAGAGAAGAGTTCCTATTTGTTGCCTACTAAGTATTTAATTTTTGAAAGAAATGCATGGAAGTTAAAATGATGTTTAATGCTTTCCCTAAAGTGAACCATGATTGATTGAACTAATGAGAAAGGGTTACTGCTTCCTTGCCCATATGTGTGTCGTGTATGGGAAATTGCTCTTTTATTCAAACAATGATGTGATTTCTGACAAAAGATAGACACATTTTTTATTTGGTTCCTCTTTCCCTACACAATAATAAGACTGTGGGGGAACTAAGACGGTGATGTGCAAGTGTCACTTAGAAGCAGCGTGCTCAGGAGGCTGAGAACAGAAGATCCCAGTTCAATGCCAGCCTTGGCAGGAAAGTTCCCAAGACTCATATCTCTAGTCAATCAACCGAAAACTGGATGTAGCATGGTGGCTCAAAGTGACAGAGTGGTAGCCTTGATGGAAAAAGCTCACGGTCAGTATCCAGGCGGTGACTTCAAGCCCCATGACCGAAAAAACAAAAACAAAAAAACTTCTCACTTAGAAAATTCTAATTTGGGATATGTCTAAAGGACCCAGAATAGTAGGGTTGTGAGTTCAAATCATCCATTCCCAGTAATCAGCCCCCTTCTCAGATCACCTCAATGCTCAGGGTCTCCCCAGCATTCTTCTTTCCATTTATACGTGCAACTCTTCTAAGTTCCTCTAAGCCCTTTTCTAGCTGATTGCTAAAAACCAGCCACCGAGCAGACTCTACCAGCATCCTGAAAAAGAAGACAACACAGCTACAGTAAACATCTAACCTCTTATTTTACACATAACTTTAATCTGAAATATCTTTTCCTCTCCATTTCATATAGACTTTGTACATCATAGTAGAGTCATTTCTGATTAAATCTGCCTTCTCTGGTGGACTTATAGGAAGGGTATCTAAGTGTTTGTTTGTTGAAAGTAATTATAGACAACAAGGAGGAATGAACAAATAGTCTGAGTATCCATTGACATCCCAATGGTTAATATCCCTATATGATCTATATGCCATATAATTAATCTCTGTAGAGGGTTTTTTTCAGTGATTTTATACACAATAAAATACTACACACTGGGAACTGCTGCTCAGACTTCTAATTATATCTAATCAGGAGGCTGAGGTCTAAGGATCACAGTTTGAACCAGTCTGGGCAACAAAGTCCATGAAAATTTTATTCCATAGACTGATCAAAAACCAGAAGGAAAGTTGTTGGCTGAAGTCGTAGAGTTTGCTAATTTTATCAATTTTGTTCAAAACTAAAAATGTACAAAGCAGTAAGGATTGAAGAAATCAACGAAAGTTGGGAAGACCTCTCATGTTTATATACTACTGAAACTTTCTACTGCTTCAATACAGCCCCCATCAGAATTCTAGTGACATGCCTTGTGTAAATAGAAAAGGCAATGTTAAAACAGATAGGGAAGTGCAGCAGACTCTGCCGAGTCAAAGCATTCCTGGACAAAAAAAGCAATGCTGGAGGTATCACAATATTTGGCTTCAAATTGTGCTACAAAGCCAGAGTAATGAATCACCATGGTACTGGAAGAAAAAAAAAAGATATGTATTCCAATGGAATAGAATATAAGCCCTAGAAATAATCCACAGACTGGAATATTATTACCCAAAAATAAAAACAAAATTATGTTGTTTATAGCAAAGTGGAAGGAACTGGAGATCATCGAGTTAAGTGAAAAAAGCAAGACTCTGAAAGGCACATATCATATACTCTTGTCAGCAAATCTGGACTTAAATATATTTTATATGATATGGCACCTGTATGTTATGACTGTAAAAGGAGCCCAGTTGCTGGGGAGCCATAGGAACACAGGGAGATTGAAGTCAGTAGTTGATGGGGGTGGAGTGCAAATATAACTGCATTCTGTAAAAAACTGCACAGTTAAGCTTGTTAAACTAATTAAAGTTATTTTTTAAAAAAGAGGGGAAGAAGGCATAAGAAAAGCAAGTAGAAGGTGTGAGTATGTTCAAAGTGCATTATTTACTTGCGTGAAAATAGCTCCTTGAGACCCCTCTTATTCCAAGCAACATATGCTTAAAAAGGAAAGAAAAAAAGATTCCATAATAATTCTGTGGTTAAGATAGAAAAGTGCTCACTCCATAGCTGCAGCCTCCTCGCAGAGTACATTCTGTTCTCCTTTGTATCTCAATAGCACAGTGGTGACTATGGGTGAGGTGACAGGATCATTTAGAGATTACACAGATCTCAAGTGTCAGGTCCTCCCTCTAAGCCTCTATTTCCCCTTTCATTAGAGTTAAAGGCCACACATATTGTCCATACCTTGATAACACGCAGCAGACCAACAGAGGTATGGATAATATCAGCTGCAGGGTGATCCAGCTGCGAAAGAAAAAAGCCAGTCCTCCCAGGAGCATCTGCCCAGTACTGTAGGAAGCCAACATTGCTACCATAGCTTGGGATTGAGGTCTTGTCCACTCTACAACTGGAAGAAAACACAGTTGTAATTATAGTTGTATGGTTATAATTATTTTTACCAAATCATGTTTTCAAGACATTTCTAGTCAAGAAGGAAATTAAAGGATCAAATGACTTACTTACTGAGAAATGAAGAGTTTGCTAAAATAGGCACGAGAGACAACCCAGCTAAGAATCGCAGGGAACAGTAAACAAGGAAGGTGGGAGCAAAGGCTGCACAGGTGTCACCGATGGCCATTTGGAATAAACACCACCTGAAGATGGTTTTCCGCCCAAACCTAAGAAATATTGGACTATGTGAGATTATTCAAGACCAAAAACAATAACACTAAAAACAGCCAAAGATATCACATCATGAAATTTAAGGTAGATACTAAATCCTTCTATAAAGATTAGGTATCATTGATTTGAAATATGCTATTCTTTAAATAAATATTAAATATTAATCAATGCTAAATATTATTTCTACATTATACTTGAGATTTGTTGCAATTTCTATATTAGCCAACAGCTGAAATAGAAGAAGCTGAGAAATTTGACAATGAATGCGATGTCCACAGTCTCTCAGTGAGGACACGCAAAGTCACCATAAGAACTCTGGTGCCATGTCAAGCCATATAAAAAAGAAGATAACATATGAGAGTTTGTCAGTAGTGTTCATTAGTAGACACATATTTGGGAAGACAGGTTTGTGTGTTATGTATGCTTAGAGTCCTGAGGAGTGAAATCAAGAAAGTTCTGCTATCTTTATTAGTGTCTGTGCACTGTCAAGGTGGATGTCCAACTTGTTTGACAGACAGAATGGGAAGACAATCCATCAAAGTTTCAGATAGATAGCTAACACCCTCTCTCAGCTGTGTCTGGCTTCTTGTGCCTTGGAAAGTCTGTTTCATCATGAACAATAGACAACTCAGAAACCTCCTCTCCCTTCAGGAGTGGATAGAAAGTTCACAGAAGAGAGAATAAGGCTCAAAGAAGATTTAAACCATCTAAATAGACCCATATCAGGCAATGAAACAATAAGAGATCTCCCATACAAGAAAAGCCCATGACCAGATGGATTCACAGTTGAATTCTATAAGGCCTTCAAAGCAGAACTGACACCAGTATTCCTCAAACTTTTCTATGAAATTGAAAGCAAATGTTCACTCCTAAACTCATTCTACGAAGCCAGCATAACCCTCAATCCCAAAACCAAACAAGGACTTATCAGAAAAAGAGAGAGAGAGAGAGAACTATAAATCTATTTTTGATGAACATCGATGCAGAACTTCTCAACAAAATTCTGGCCAATCACTTCAACAACTCATCAGAAAACATACATAATGAGCAAACAGTATTTACTCCAGGGATGCAAAGCTGGTTCAATATTTCCAAGTCAATTGTTGTAATCATCATATCAATAGAGATAAGGTCAAGAACCACATGATCGTTTCTATAGATGCAGGAACCTCGAAAAAAAAAAAACCCTAACTTCCAAGAACCAACAATGAATTAATAAATGGGCAAAAGAACTGAACAGAGACTTTCCAAAAGGAGTACAAATTAGCCAGGTGCTGGTGGCTGTAGTCCTACCTACTGAGGAGGCTGATATATGAGGATCATGGGCAGAAAAGATCGTTAGACTCTGAGATCCAATTAACCATCCGTTCCCCCACCCCCCAAAAAAACGCAGGAAGTAGATTTGTGGCTCAAGGTGGTATAGTGCTACCCATAAGCAGAGAACTCAGAGACAGCACTAAGGCCCTAGGTTCAAAGTCCATGGTTGACACCCCTCCCCCACAAAAAAGAAAAGAACTACAAATGGCCAAGCAATACATGAAGAAATGCTGACTATCTCTGGTGACAAAGAAATGGTCATTGAAACAATACTTGAATTCACCTCACTCTAGGCAGAATAGTCATCATCAAAAACATAAGCAAGTAATGGAGGCAAGGATTTTTTTGGGGAAATCACACTTTTTTTATATACTACATTTGGACCATAAACAAATGTGAGCACTGGAAAAAACCAGTATAGATGTTCTTTAACAAACTGCAAAAACAACTACCATGCAATCTAGTGCTACCACTCTTGGACATTTATTCAAAAGGATGTATATGAGACTATTGTGGGGACGCCTATATGCTCATATTCATGGAAGCACTATTCACAAGGGTCAAGCTATCAATACTACTCCCAGGCCATGAATGGATCAAGAAAATGTATGTATCATGAATGTTATTAAGCTAAGAAAAAGAATGAAATTACATCATTTCAGAGATTGATGGAACTGGAGATCATCATATGAAATGAAGTAAGCCAGGTTTAAGAGTAAAAAGTTCACATGTTTTCTCTCATATGTACATGCTAGACCTAAAATAAGCATATATAAACACATATAAGATATACATGTTACATATAATAATTATATTTATGTAAATTATATAATTATAATTACATAATTTAGATAAATATAGAATTTCATTGGCTGCTTCAGCCAATGAAAAAGCTTCCTTATTCCAAGCATATAAATACCCTTGTGTGAAAAATAAAAATTAGCAACTTGATCAGAATCCTTGTCTTGCTGTCATTCTTCGTGTCTCTTGTCCCTTCATTCCTTCTCACTTAGGTTCACTGCCCTCGTTGAAGTCCTGTGGGTCTCGCTTAGGTTCACTGCCCTCGTTGAAGTCCTGCGGGTCTCGCTTAGGTTCATTGCCCTCGTTGAAGTCCTGCGGGTCTCGCTTAGGTTCATTGCCCTCGTTGAAGTCCTGCGGGTCGGGACAACTAGCGCCCAATGTGGGGCACGAGCCTCTGACTAAGGAAGGAACGCAGTCCTCCGGGAAAACTTGGCCAAGTAGAGTCCAAGATGGCCTCGACAGACCCCCAGAGAGACAAATCCAGGAAGAGAGTGGGGACGGCGCATGGTGAGTGACCCACTATGGGAGAAGCAATTCGTCACATGATCTATTTCTGTCAGACCTCAAGGAGGCATTGAAGACCTGGGGAATGGGGGTTAAGAAAAAGGATTTAGAATTATTTTTCTCATTCATAGAGGACGTGTGTCCTTGGTTTCCCTTTGAAGGAATCATAGATGCAAAAAGATGGCAAAGAGTAGGAGATTGTTTAGCAGATTATTATGAAATCTTTGGTTCAGAAAAGGTTCCTGCTACCGCCTTTTCCTATTGGAATTTGATTAATGAAGTTTTAAAATGTTCTCTATTTGATAGTGGAATTTTAAAACTTGTAAAAACGGGAGAGGAGGTTCTCAAACATGCCTCTTGGCCCCCCTCGGCTTGCCCATCGGTTGTATTAGATATGCCTGCTGGTCAATTTACTGAAAATCCCTTCATTTTGTGGCCCGGCCCTTCAAGGGCCCACTGCCCCTCCAGATCCAGATGTTTTTTCTCTCCCCCCTTTACCTAACCTGGCCCCTTTACATAAGTGTCCCGACCCACAGGACTTCAACGAGGGCAGTGAACCTAAGCGAGAACGAATGAAGGGACAAGAGACACGAAGAATGACAGCAAGACAAGGATTCTGACCAAGCTGCCAATTTTTATTTTTCACACAAGGGTATTTATATGCTTGGAATAAAGAAGCTTTTTCATTGGCTGAAGCAGCAGCAGGGTGCTTGCTTAGGGCAAGGTGAAAAGGTGGTCGCTAGTAGCTGCAGGGTGTTTACTTGGGGCAAGGTAAAAAGGTGGGATTCTGTAAACTCAGCCTCAAGATGTTCCAGTGAGATAGTTGGCTCCCAACACAGGAGGCCCTTCAACATAGGCGAGAACACCTCCAACTTTTAAAAGAACTGCGGTCCGTGATTATGAACACCTCATACTGGCCTTGGCCAATACGCCAACACCACCTGATAAAATTAAGGTTAGATCACACCATCAATCAGTTCTCACCTTTCCAGTAACTCGGAGCCAGACAGATAGGACCTCAGAGGGTGAAGAGGACGAATCAGAAGAGGAGGAAAAAGAAGATGAGGAACAGGATACTGGGGATGAAGAGGAACAACCCACCCAGGGAAAAGGCCAACAAGAGTATAAGAGGCTTAGCCTCTGGTTTGTTGAAAAGCTTAAAAATGCATGTGCCCAATATGGCCCGACTGCCCCTTATACATTAGCCTTGTTAGAAAACCAAAGTGCGCGCTGGCTCACCCCTAATGATTGGAAGTTTCTGGCCCGTGCCACCCTTAGTGGGGGTGATTTGGTTTTATGGAATGCGGACTTTAAGGAACAATGTAGAGAGACCACGCAAAAAAAAATTTGGCTAAAACATCTTCAAAAACCTGGACCTATACTAAACTTTTGGGAAATGCGCCCTTTGATACCAATGCTAAACAGGTGCGCTTTCCTACCGGACTTTTGGCACAAATTCAAAATGCTGGCCTTTATGCTTGGGAGCGTCTCCCTCAAAAGGGATTGGCTACTACTTCCCTGACAAAAGTTAGACAGGGGCCAGATGAACCCTACAGTGACTTTGTCTTGTGGCTTAACTTGGCTGCAGAAAGTAAACAACCTGGTCACTTCACACATGAATGTCCCTTAGGCAAACAAAGCCAAGGGGCAATGCCCTCCCAAGCTACATGTAGACCACTCCCTGCCACTCTTTGACTTTTAGATCAAGAACAAGCAGCCACAAGGTGGCTGCCAGAATGCTTGATAAAACAGGTGAATGGCTTATCACAACCCAGGGGAAACCTTCCGGCCCTGCCCAGGATGATGCCTTTTCTTTTACAGATGCAGCCAGAACTCCAGATGTGGACCTTCCTGTTTGAATTTATTAAATAACAGATTAATCTCTTGGCTTCTAAGCCCATACAGGTTCATCACCATAGCCTTGATATGGCGGACCAAGGCATTGAGATCTAGGATTTACCCTAGGCTTTTAATTAGTGTTTCGTCATGAGCTTGTTCCAGTGGGAACCCCCCCCTTCCTTTTTCTTATTCAGAAAACCCTTCTCCTTATTCATAACTCCTGACCACTCAACGGGCAAGACCTATTGCGCCCTTGCCATAAGAGATAGGTTCGCCCCTCCTCTTATAGGTCCCCTCCGCTTGGGGGAGGATGCACCTATTGGAGGAAGAAAAAATGCTCAAATCAAGGGTGCAGGTAAGACTGCAGGGGGATGGATCCGTGAGATCCCCAAACCCAAGACCCCTGAGTGGCAAGCTCTGGTGCATGACAGTTGGCATGCATACCCACAAGCCGTCTCCTCAAAAAACATGCCAGGGCCTGTAAAATTCCCATCCCCGAGTGAGGCTGCTCACTTGGGAGCAGAAAAAAACCCTGGGCCCTTAGAGGAACAGAACCTCTGTCACCCCTTAAAAAGAGCAGCCAACAATTGATGGTCAATTTTCTAAATAAGAAAGGGGGAGATGTTGGGAGCCAACTATCTCACTGGAACATCTTGAGGCTGTTTCACCTTCTCACCCTGCCCTAAGTAACGACCACCTTTTCACCTTGCCCTAAGCAAGCACCCTGCAGCTGCTTCAGCCAATGAAAAAGCTTCCTTATTCCAAGCATATAAATACCCTTGTGTGAAAAATAAAAATTAGCAGCTTGATTAGAATCCTTCTCTTGCTGTCATTCTTCGTGTCTCTTGTCCCTTCATTCCTTCTCGGTTAGGTTCACTGCCCTCTTGATGTCCTGTGGGTTGGGACATCACACCAGCTTTTTACAGGCTCATTGAAGGAAAGTGTCTATGGACTTTCCTTCCCAGACTGGGGTACAACTTTGATCCTCAGATCTCAGTCTCCTGATTAGCTAGGAGTATGAGTCACCATACCTGGCTTTCAATGTCTTTCTTTTGGGTTTTATAGCTTTCATTCTAGAGGTCTTTAACTTCTTTGGTCAAGTTTAATCCTAAATATTTTAGTTTGACAAAGCCATTGAGAATGAAATGGTTCTTCTGGCTTTTTTTGTAGATGGTTTGTTGTTGTTTTATAGAAAAGATACTCACTTTTTATTTTGTTGATTGTGAATACATCAGTTCATCAGATCCCACTATTGTCTAAGTTTGTATAATACAAATTAAAATTTCTCTAAATGTCTTCTAAAAGATAATTTTCTGCTGAGTGCTGGACTACTATGTAAAGCACAAAGTTAGAGCTCAGCTGAGATTTCTTGACTACAGAAAAGACTATACCATCTGATCAACATCAGAGAGAAAGTGCAATGACACCTACCTGTCTGAAAGATGGCCAAATATCAGACCTCCCAGCAGTGACCCAATCATAAATACTACTTGAACTATAGATTTGGATGACTGGTACTCACATACTAGGTCCCACTGGAAGAGAAAGGAAGAGAGAGCGGTGTCAGGAGAGTTGAAGCCTTCAGTGGAAACAGACTGTAAGCGCCTTCCCGTGAGGGAAAATGTGCTGTGGTACGTGGATCCTGCTTCCTGTCCATTTCCTCTGCAGCCACTCTCCTCTGCCAGGCCACACACCTTCAAATACTCAGCTGCTTTCAACTCTTCAGATTCTGTTTCTGTCTTCAAAGTTTCCATGGCTTTATCTCTCTATTCTTCTCCTCAGATGACCAACTCCATCTGTTGCATGCATTAGCTTCTACACACATTCTGTGTGTGTGTGTGTGTGTGTGTGTGTGTGTGTGTGTGTGTGTGTGTGTGTGTGTGTGTGTGTGTGTGTGTGTGTGTGTGTGTGTGTGTGTGTGTGTGTGTGTGTGTGTGTGTGTGTGTGTGTGTGTGTGTGTGTGTGTGTGTCCATCCTGGAACTTGAAGTCAGGGTGGGACCTGGGTGCTGTCCCTGAGTTTTTTGGTTCTCTTTTTCTCTAGTCTACTGCTTTTCACTTGAACCACATGCTTTTCAGGTTTTCTTATGGAATTTCCTGGCCTGGATGACTTTGAACCAGGATGCACAGATCTTAGAATCCTGCGTAGACAGGATTATAGGCATAAGCTACCAATACCTGGTTCTATGCATTACTTTGTCAAAATTTTATTTCCTCAGCATTTATGTATGTATGTATGTATGTATGTATGTATGTATGTATGTATGTATGTATGTATGTATGTATCTTGTTGTTCTTGAGGGGCCGGGGCACTCTCCCTGACCTCTTTTGCTCAAGGGTAGCACTCTACAGCTTTGAGTCACAACACCACGTCTGGTCTTCTAGTGGTTAAATAAGGATAAGAGTCTCACAGACTTTCCTGATGAACCATGATCCTCAGATCTCAGCCTCCTGAGTAGCTAGGATTACAGTCCTGAGCCACCAGCACATATATTCTTTAGTTACCATAATTTATAGCATAGAAAGGAGTATTTTAAAGAAAATTGAGTTACCATAATGGAGAGTATATGACAAAAACTCTTCTTTTTCTCCCCCACAGTATAACCCCTGCTTTCACTATATTTGATGTTAGTACAATTTGTGGAGGGGAAGGGCAAAATCAAATCATATAACTAGGGATACAGGTGGACCCATTGCAACAATGAGATGTACAAGTCCTTATCTTGAAAAACGAACTTTACAACTTTGGTAGGGGGCGGGGTGGAGGGGGAGGAATCAGGTCGCGGGTGGTGGGGGGAGTATGGGATGGGATGGGAAGGGAAAACAAAGAGGAGGCAACAATGTTTGATAGGCGGTGTACTGGTTATCTTGCCCATGTAATTGTAACTCCTCTGTATGGTATTCTCACAATGAAAAAAAAAAAAACTTCTTTTTTTCCCTAGGAAGAAAGGTTTCCTTTATACTTGGACTAATACAAAGTCTTGTTTGATTTCTTTTACCACTGAATAATTCAACTGAGAAAATAACTCTCATCTGGATACCCATCCATTCAGTTAAAAAGTATACAAATGCTGGGGACTAGATTTATGCCCCAAAGGTTCTGACTAACTTGCTCTGGGTAATAATTCATAATAAGTATTGAGAACCACTGACCTAGGATAATATTTTCCTTCATGGTATTTCCCTTGTTCTTTAAAATTACAACTGTCTTTCTCATTAGAGCAAATTATTTAATAACAGGTGTCTGTTTAGATTGTTTCATTCATGACCTCAGTACTAGTAACTCATCATCGTGGTAGTATAGATGAGCAGTTGCTACTTGCTGAAGGAATAGGAAATACAAATTGCTGACTAATATACTCTGGGGAGAGGGGGGGATTGAATATATAAAGCAAGCCTATTCTCTGTGTTACTGCAAAAACCTTTGAGCAGACACACAGAAGGTTTAAATAGGGCCTCTTACCTCAGTGACAATAGTGGAGTGGAAGTAGCTTTTGTCATACACCCAGCCGTCCACACAGGGCTCTGTTTCTGCCTCACTCAGGTTCCAGAAGGTGCTGTTCGGGTGGAGGAGCTGCCATTGGGGATGGACAAAGCGCCGGCACTTCTCTGGCCTGAGGTTGGAGTCGAGAGGGATGGAGATTCTCAGGAGGTCCTCCTGGCTGAGGAGCCCAGTGCCATTGTCAAAGAGCGTGCCATTGTCGAGGATGCGCACCCAGCAGCGGTGCTCAGGCACAGCTGCCGTGAAGTTCTCTAATAGAACATGAGTATATGCTATAAAGCCAGTGATGTAAAAGAAAAGTAGCTGAAGGATCTGGAATCTTCCTAGGACTCCAACATGCTCCAGTAGGACCTCAAAACCCATTGGGACTGAACAGGAAGTCTCCCCCAAGGGGAATGTAGTGCTGCTATGAGATATATTGAGAGGGGAACACGTTTCCCTCCACTAGCCCAGCAGTGCTGCACTTGTCCCAACTCACTGTCTTCTCATTGGGCCCTGTCTCACCACTCTATGCCTGGGGAAGGAATTTCCTGGTCCTGTGGGTTTGGGCAGCTACATGGCTTTAATAGTTACTGATAGTTAGTAGTTTTGTTGTTTCCAGGAATAACTGTGATCTTTGTACTTCTTATTTAATTTACTGCTTTCATAACCTAAAAGGCATGTGTCCAATGGTCTTGTTTTTTTTTGTTTTTTTTTGTTTTTTTTTTTGCCGATCATGGGGCCTGAACTCTGGGCCTGGGCGCTGTCCCTCAGCTCTTCAGCTCAAGGCTAGCGCTCTACCACTGGAGCCACAGCGCCACTTCTGGCTTTTGCTGCTTATGTGGTGCTGAGGAATTGAACCCAGGGCTTCATGCATGCAAGGCAAGCACTCTACCACTGAGCCACCTTCCCAGCCCTGGTCTTGTTTTTTTTTCCCCTTCTTCAGAAGAGGGACTCTGAACACTCCGAAATTAACTGGTTTATTATGTTTCTATGCAAAGAATGGAGCAGAGTGGAATTTTCCCTTAAGAAATGAAAGATGTGGTTAGTTAAATGTAAAGCAAAGTTGAATGCTGAATATTAATGCTAACTTTTTGTGAGTTTTTAAATTGTTCTAGTAATGGTGCTTTTATGACATTTGAAATAGGGAAATAAGGATAGAGAAAAGGGAGGAAACAAATAATGTATGTGTGTGTATGCTGGTCCCTTGGCTTGAACTTAAGGCTTGGGAGCTGTCCTTGGCTCTGATTTTACTGTTTCTCCCTAGGCTCCCTTAATATACCAGGCTTCAGTGAGGCTTCTTATACCATCTATGTATAAAGACACAATGTAGCCTCTGTTATTCAACCTCCCTCATTCTTTCCCTCCCTTCTCTTTCCTTCATCTCCACAAGTAGTCCCATAGTTAGAATTTTAATCTATGCCCCCCCTCTCTCTACTTTCATCTCTGTGTATCTATTTATGTGTCTTTCTATATATAGATTCCACAGTGAGCAAAAAATATGATATTTGGATTTGTGAGTTTGGCTCACCCTGCAGGCTGGTCTCTACAGAACCATCTATTTTCCTGCAAATGCCACAATTTCATTTTCCTATATTACTGAGTACTATTCCATGATATGTTTGGACCATATTGCCACATCTATCCATTGTTCACTGTCACCTCAGCTGATTCCAGTTTGGCTTTATGAACATGACTACAATAAACGTGGGTATGTAGGTATCTCTTCTATATTGATTTGCAGGTCTTTGGATACATGCGCAAGAGTAGTTAGCATGTTCATAAGATCTATTTTTAGTTTGGTGGGGAATCTCTGCCTTGATTTCCATAGTAATTGCTCTAGTTTAGAGTCCCACTAATAGTATAGGATAGTTCCTCTCCCTCCCCATCCTCATCAGCAATGTTGTCTGTGTTTTTGGTGATTTCAACCCCACTGAAGTGAGACAGAATCTTTGTGTGTGTTTTTGTTTTTGTTTCTGTTTTTTGGGGTCCAGTCGTGGGGCCTGAACTCTGGGCCTGGGTACTGTCCCTCAGATCTTCAGCTCAATGCTAGTGCTCTACCACTTGAGCCAAAGTGCTACTTCCGGCTTTTTTCTTTTTTCTTATGTGGTGCTAAGGAATCGAACCCAGGGCCTCAGGCATGCAAGGCAAGCTCTCTACCACTGAGCCACCTTCCCAGCCCTTTGTGTGGTTTTGATTTGCAATTCTTTTTTGACTGAGAATTTTGTTCAAATTACTTGTCCATTTATAAATTGCATTATTTGTTCCTTTACTGTATATATTTTTGAGCTCTATGTGTAACCTTGACATGTTATCTTTATCTGTTGCATAGCTTGTCAGTATTTTCCCCCTTACTGTCAGTTGTCTCTTGTGTGTTGTAAACACAGTGCACAAAGTGTTTTTTTGGTGTTTTTTTTTTTTTTTGATATTGGATTTGAAATTCTGACCTCATACTTGCCATGCCAGCACTCTACTACTTGACCCACACTCCTAGATATTTTTCCTTTATTTATTTTCCAAATAAGGTCTCACATTTATGTCTGAGCCAGCTAAGACCACGGTCCTTTTCATGCTCCCCATGATTCTTGGATGCACAACCATGCCTATCTTTGGTTAGTGAAAGACCTTAGTCCCCTAGGATACTTTCGTCAACGGGAGGGCGCCCCAGAAACTCAGACTCCAGGCCGGGAGATGCAACAAGCAAGAGGAGTTTATTTGGCGTTTGCACAAACGGACTCCCTGCCTCGGGAAGGGAGAGAGTCCTGAGCAGCGGTTGCAGGCATTTTTAAAGCAAAGACCTCAAGATTAACACAAGGCGTCCCGGGATTGGCCCATATACCCTAGCAATCATTTTTTACGCGGGAAATTTTGTAACACTCTTTGTAAAATGACTGGGGGGGAATTCAAGGGGGAGTTACTTTGGACAATAAGGGTTAGGGGAGTTCACATAGTTACAGGCTTGTGATTGGTTGGGATTTGGTCTAGTTTGCTGGTCCTGCCAGGTGGTCATTATCTCAAGGTCCCATCTGGGGAATTTCTAAATGGGAACTGTCTGTTCTTTATCTGCGACCACTGACCTTGTCCTGGGGCTGACATCTGGGCTCTGAGACTTTACTCAATTCCTTATTTCGAGGGAGGGGATTGGTGTTAGCGCAAGCAAGTTTACAAAAGCAAAATCAGCAGTTAGCAATAGTAAAATATAACTCTAATTTTTAATCTTTCAGTAGTTATGATCATGTCTCACCAAACTTTTGCTTAGGCTGACCTCTAACTGTGATCCTCTATATTTGAGTAGCTAGGATTGCAGGTCTTAAATACCATGACTACATTGCAACTGTTTTTTAAAGAAATCTGTGCCAGGTGCCAGTGGCTCATGCCTGCAATCTTAGCTGATACTCAGAAGGCTGAGATCTGAGGGTCCTGGCTCAAGCCAGCACAGACAGGAAACTCTGTGAGACTCACTCCAATAAATTACTCAAAAAAAAGCCAGAAGTGACACTATGGCTCAAGTCGAGCACTTGCCTTGAGTGAAAGAAGCTCAGAGACAGTGCCCAAGCCCTGAGTTCAAGTCCCACTATCGGCAAAAAAGAAGGAAAGCAAGAAAACAAAAGGAAGGAAGAAAAGAATGAAAAAGGAAAAATGTGTGCATGTATAAAATAATGGTTGTAAAACCATTAATAATGAATATAAAGAAATACAAGATTGAAGGACTGGGAAGGTGGCTCAGTGGTAGAGCGCTTGCTTTGCATGCCTGAGGCCCTGGGTTTGATTCCTCAGCACCACATAAGAAAAAAGAAAAAAGCCGGAAGTGGTGTTGTGGCTCAAGTGGTAGAGCGCTAGCCTTGAGCTGAAGAGCTGAGGGACAGTGCCCAGGCCTAGAGTTCAGGCCCCATGACCACACCCAAAAAAAAAAAAAAAAGAAATGCAAGATTGAAGTTTTCACGTCTATGTTCATCAAGAGTGTTGCTCTTTTTGTGTTGTGTTCTTATACAGTTTTGCTATCTGAATAATATATCATATAATGGGCTGGTAGCTCATTATCTTCCTGTTTTATGGAAGGGACATTGCTATTAGCTCTTTAGAGGCTGGCAGTGAACCTGTACAATTTGGGGGACTTCTTTTTGCTTATAGAGTATTCCTGTTGTAATCTCATTGTTTTTTACACATCTGTTTAAGGTGTGTATACTCTTATTTCATTTTTTGGCAGGCCATGGACATCTATGAATTTATTCATTTGTTCTAGATTTTCTAATCAGAATATAATTTCCCAAAAGATTTCCCAATGGTCTCCTTGGTGATAATACTTTATATTTTGTCAGTTGTGGGGCTTAAACTCAGGGCCTGGGCATTGCCTCTGAGCTCTTTTGTTCAAGGCTAGTGCTCTAACTTTGAGCAATTTCACTTTTTTTTTTTTTTTTTGAGTGGTTAACTGGAAATAAGAATCTCATAGGGAGTTTTCTGCCTGAGCTGGCTTCCAACTATAATCCTCGAGTCTCAGCCTCCTGAGGAGCTAATATTAGAGACGTGAGCCACCACCAGCTCCTGGAAAATATTTTCTTTTAAGGCATGGAATGGGAGGTTTATAGATTGAGATGGAATACACATGTTGAGAAATCTACCACTTCCCTCTGCTTCCTAATGATCAGGGAGTCAGTTATCTCTATGTATACAAATTATATCTCATGTTAATGGTTGTAGCCATAAGATGGATTGATACCCTGTTTTCTGCATATACCTGTAGTGACTTCCCTTGTACTGAACTAAATAAATAAGCTTGCTTATGGGAGCTCAGGTTTCCATAGCTAGTGAGCATTGTTACACCCCACCCCACCCCCATTTCCCTGTCTTTCTATTTTCTCTCTTTCTTTTTTCATTTCTTCTGTGGATCCAGTATCCTGTCCCAGGTTGATCATGCAACCTTTGGCCACTCCCACTTTCCAATATATATCAATAACCATGACCCAGGATACTGAGCCTAAGAACAGAGAAAGAAGGAAGGATAGGAAGCAGGGAGCTGGGGGGGTGCAGGTGTGCACTATGTGATTCAGAGCTCACTGCCAGCTTCTGTATCCCAAAATCCCATTAACAAGCCTGTTTATTTAGTTCAGTACAGAGGAGGTGACTACAGGAAGGTGCACAGACTAGGGTATCAATCCATTTTTGAAGTTACATACAACCATCTATAATGCCCGGAGACTTGGAGCACCCGAAAAGACCACCAGGGACCAAAGATCAATGCAAGAGGCAATGAGTCGTTTATTGAGAAGCTCGAGCAAGGACCCCTCTGTGCACTGATGTCCGAGTGCAGAGAGCGGCCCCCAGCACAGGGTTACAGCACTTTTTATATGTTCTTTGGTAGGGGTAAGGCCTCAGTATGTATTGGCAACAAATCAATACACCACGCGGGAAATTTAAATCATAATTCTAGCGGATGATTGGCGCAATACAAAGCGGGAAAAGGGCTGGGGCTAATAACTGGTCAGGCTAGCAAGCTATTGTGCTCTAACTAATTAGATGGTACTTCTAGGGTAACTTAGGAGAAGTGATTGCCAGGCAGCCACTATCTCCGATCCTAGGCCGGGAGGGGTTGGGGAAGGGAAGTGGTCTGGAATGTGTACTTTGTCAAGTACTCCCTGCTGGAGGGTTGTTAATTTCAGCTCCAGATCCGGGAGTGTCTGGGTAGAATAGCAGCTGCATTCTTCAAGCAGGTCTAATACAAAATGGCAAATACAGGTCTATCTGGTTATATATATCATGCTTCTCACATCAACATGAAGCATAGTTTGCATACAAGTGTTAATTGGCCTCCTTATCTTAGGAAGCAATGAACACTCCAACATTAATATAGACTTTTATCTCCAAGGTCTTAAATTTTTGGTGCCCAAGCAGCTCTCACTTAGGGTTTTGCCTAGACTTTTATCTTTCCAGGGCCCAGCTCTCAGCCTTCTGGGTGCTGTTTGAAATGGCCTTCAATCCCTTAACCCTTTCCAGGTCTCACAGCTCGGCTCCAGAGTTCCCTACAAATATGTGTGTAGTGTTTAGGGCTTGCATTGTATCCACTGGAGGCACAGGATGGTCCCTTCTCTTGTGTGTGAGGTCATTCACATGAGGATATTTTCAGGGACTCATATTCTCCCTAGTTTCTATGCATCCTGAATGATGGTAAGACATTAGGATTGCATTCCATGTTTGTGGGAATCTTCATGACTTTGAGGAGACAGAATTCCTTTGTAAGAAGAAAAGAAGTGTGCAATATTTTTTTTAAAAGTCACTAAATAGATTAAAAGCCTTGGGGGGCGGGGGAAGGCACCAAGAGCTCAAACTGAGGAACCTAAGCATTTACTTAAGGCTCCATTTCAGTTCTGCAGCTTAACCTTTGACTCACTTCAGCCCCAATGCTAGGAATTAGGACAGTGAGCCTTGCACAAGCAATTCTCGGAACCACAGATGGTATTGTTTTTAAGACAGTATGTCGAGGTATCTGAAATTCCAGAACTGCCCCTTCTGGGGTTGGGTGACCATTATCTAAACCAGACACCCTGCAGGTTAGCACATGTCCTTTAGAGACTCCCCTGTGGAGTTGTGGCTGAAGTGGTAGAGCTCTAGCCTAGATCAAAAAGAAATTCATTGACAGGTCCTGAATTCAAGCCCCAGAATCAGCACACACACACATGCATGCATATACACATATACACACGCTCACACAAAAGTATATTTCGCTTACTATTTTATCTTTTAGGGTTTTTTTTTCTTTCCTTATTTTTATTTTATTTTGCCGCTCCTGGGGCTTGAACTCAGGGCTGGGGCACTGTCTCCAAGGCTCTTTATGCTAATGGCAAGTGCTACTGTCACCGGACAGAGGTGAGGTTTAGTGAAGTTCCCTTTTAAATACAAGCACTCTTCACTTAGGGTCCTTGACTTTGATCACAGAAAAAGAATTTCTGGACAAGTCACAATGGTGAAAACTTGGCAGAGTTTATTAAGTAAACAAGCAAGGAAACAGAAGGGCAGGGGCACACTTTAGCAGAGTGTGGGTACTCTTATAGGGACACAAAGACACAGACACAGACACACACAAGGAGATACCCAGAGAAATACACAGCTCCTAGAGCTGTTGGGTATTTAATAGGGTAAAGGCAAGGAGTCTGGCTTTAAGTTATGCAAAGCTAGGTGCTTTGTCTTCGCTTTAACGACATCTGGTGTTATTCTCTGAATTTCCAGGTAAGAATGCATCCTGCCATAAAACAGATCCTTATCCCTGAAACAAGGAGAGCCCTCCTATCTGCATTTTGGGGCATCCTGTCAGGCAGTTGTGAGTTCTTAGGTGAGAAAGGCATCCCTTAGGAAAGAATGCGTTGTTGCCTCTCTTTGAAGCAAAGATAGCATTTCTAAGTTACTAGATGAAGTATCCCAACTTCCCTAGGCAGGTGGGACTCAAACCCACAATTGGCGAAAGGAATCACCAACACTCAGTCATAGGGCGTTCGGAACCTTTATTAGCCTTGGCCTCTGACCTTAACTATATTGAGACAGTGAAGACCAGCAACCAAGCTCTCTCATGGCAGGATTTTAAAGGGGTAGGCAGGTCATTCACAAGTGGCAGGATAAGTGATAGCAAGCAAATCTACAGAAGCAAAGCTAGCAGTTAGCGATTACAAATAACAGTTTCAATAAACAAGGCAGAAGTCATCAAAGCAAAAGTTACATTTCCAGGCTTCCCTTTTCTTTCATTCCTGATATGGGTTTAGCAGACCTTTATCACAATAGATTGCAAACTTTTTACTTATCATCTCCAAAATCAAACTACACTCCAAAGTTCCTTTAATAATTAACCTGGAGTTTCTACTGAGAGGTCTGTTTTTAATGCCTACCTTATCCTTACAGTAAGTGTTGGCAGTTCAATGGGGAAATGATGGATAATATTAATTGTCTTACGATTGGGAGCTTCTCTTCCAAGGGAGGAGGGCTCAGGGGAGAGGGGTAAGTTCCTTGCAGCAAGAGGGAGTATAGCTATACAGCAGGAAGGACTTTTCTGCAGGTGAACAGTAGCTTGGATGGGGGTTGGGAGAATCACCTCTCTAGATACCATATTTCTGAGTTGCCTACACCAGGCCTCAATTTCCATAAGTTATGCTGCACCACTACCACTTGACTCTAAGAGGTCCCGAGCATAGAATCAGCACAGCTTTTATAGTATTGAACAACTTTAAGGAACTTTTACATAAGAAATTACATGATTGGTTAACATTTAAAGCAAGTTAAGCTGGGCAAATATGATTGGTTGACCTTTACAGAAAAATATCCTTGGTCCATAGCTTGACCACAAATGGTTGAGTCACATCTGGACCAACAGTATGCATGGCATGTTTCACCCTGGGCTCTAAAGAACCGTGGGCACATTATATGGTTTTAACTGAAACTCTTAGCCCTAGGTCACTCAGGGGCAAAGTCACTCAGGGGTAAACACCTGACTTAAGCAAACGCCATCTATGGCTCGAAGAATTGTTTGTGCACGGCTTTCTGTCATAAATTACTGGCATTGGGGCTAAAGTGGGTCACGAGTTAAGTCGCAGAACTGAGATGGGGTCTTAAGTAAAATGGAGTTGCTTAGTTTCCTCAACCATCCTTTGTTCTATTCCCCAGCCTCCCACCAGCAAAACCTTGGCAGAAAATTTGAACTTATAGTGTGAATTTCTTGTAACATTCATTGGCTAAAACCAACACTAACCTCCCCCTTTCCCCGCCCTAGCCAAAAATGCTTAAAGGCCAAGGTGGACTGGTGCTCCGGGCCATTTTCTGGGATTCCCTACTCTAGGTGTGGTCTTGGTGAGTGAGCACCTGTTGCTCAATAAAATCTTTTTTTTTTTTTTTTTGTCATGGGGCCTGAACTCTGGGCCTGGGCACTGTCCCTCAGCTCTTCAGCTCAAGGCTAGTGCTCTACCACTTGAGCCACAGCACCACTTTGGCCTTTTCTGCTTATTGTGGTGCTGAGGAATCGAACCATCGAACCCAGGGCCTCATGCATGCAAGGCAAGCACCCTACCACTGAGCCACCTTCCCAGCCCCACTCAATAAAATCTTTTACATTTCGCTGCGACTGGGTGGTCTCACTGCACGTACACACTACACTAGAATGTACTGAGTAGTGGCTTCTAGACCTTTTTCTGAATATCAGCGATTCATATTTAGGTGATAGCACCTCCATAATTTCCAATATTATAAAGATATAGTTAGGCCTCTTTCAACATGAAATCTCTTTCTAAATCTTAGCGTTCCTGACATTTTTTTCAAGTAGAACTCCCCATTCTCGATGTGTATCTTCATCTTAGATATAGTTTATCTTTGTTCCTGTTTTATTCATGACTTCTGAATAGTGCCAAAGTGCAACTGTAGCTCAAGTGGTACAGTGGCTCGCTAGCCTTGAGCACAAAGAGGCTCAGGGACAATGCCCAGACCAGACCCTGTGTTCAAACCTCAGGCTTGAACTTCCCAGGCTTTTCTGGAAATTTCTTGGTTTTATAAATGGAAATCCTATACTGTTCATACCCCCTTCCCTGGAAAAATTAGAATAAGTAGTCAGTTCCAATTGTGCATTAATTAAATAGTTGTCAAGTGTAAAGTGATGTTAGATTCTGGTAATTGTCAAATGGTCGTTTATTTTTACCTTCTGTAGAAAGGTTATAGCAGGACTCAGAAGAAATTCCTGCTATATCTATTTTTCTTCTCCTTACTGACAAATCTCTGTTCTGCAAAGAGATTTGCTACAATTCATGTTGATAATTCTGTCCTTTCCCACCTATTGGCTAATTTTATGCTTCTCTGGATTTACCACTCCATCCTCTCTGCCCCTGGGACATTTTTTGTTGCACATATTTCAAACATGCAGTTGCCCTATGGCATCTATTTCTGATTGACATGGGTGGTTGTTAATTCCTCAACTCACATATCAGAATTTCACTTGGTCCTTTCTTCTTCCCAGAGATGGAGATCCTGCGTGTGTCTTTGGTGTGTCTAGCAATAAGCTCTGGTAGTGCTGCTATGGACATTATCACCATCACAATACAGAAGTGCCAAGTCATCACACTCTCTGAAAAAAGAATGTCCTTTCTCTGCCATTTTTCTTTCATAATAAATCTTCCTATCACTCTTTCACTATGTCTTGTATCATTCCTGAATTCTTCTCTTGCTGATGCAAGGATGAGGCTGGCAGTAGTTCTGATTTTCCTGTAACAAAGCACTACATGCAAACACATTAGAATACCTAGAAAAAACTGGGAGTGAGGTATGTACTCTGTACCTGATTTATGTGACTGTAACCCTTCTGTACATCACCTTTATAATAACAATAAAAATACTTATAAAAAGAAAGCCAAATGAGAGTGTGAGGCCCTGAGTTTAAGCTCAACACAAAACAAAAAATGTCTTCAACTTACTGTACTTATGCTATTAGAACAGAAAGAAACTAAAATTACTATTTGAATCAATAAAAAATAAAATATAATTAATAAAAATAAACTTATATGTATTAGGATTGGCTAACTTCTGTTTCTTCTGTCACCATCCAATATTACCACAAGGGGAGAAACATAATTTTTTTTAAAAAGCTATGGTTTGACCAGAAGCAGAAAGTAAATTATCAATAGTGAAGGATTTTTTTAAATTATGTATTTATTATCGTTACATAGTAGTATAAAAGGAATCAGCATGTCAGTATCTGAGTATAATGCATCTTGATCAGTATCATGCCTTTCCTCACTCTCTCATCCAACTTATCCCTTAATTTTCCTAGCTTCCTAGGATATGCATTAAATATGATGACTAAATTCTCTTCTACTTCCTGTCTGAATTTATCTACCTCCTTCTCCTTGACCTCTCCCACTTTGTTAGACTTTGAGTTAGTAGTTCTAAAGAGTTAAACATTTTAATTCTCCATACTTTAGTACATCTGTTTGTGTACATGTGCATATGACTCTGGTATATGTTTACTTTATATATGTTTACAATTCAGAATTAGCTTCCATATATGAAAAATAATATGCACCCTTTGTTTCTCTTGGCCTGATTTACTTCACTCAGTATGATTTTTTTCAGGTCTGCTTATTTTGTTGCAAATGATGTAATATCATTCTTCTTACCGATGAGTAAAATTCCACAGTGTATCTATACTATATTTTCTTGATTGATTCATCCATTGAAAGGCATCTGGGCTGTTCCCATACCTTGGTTCTCATGAATAATGCAGCAATGAACATGGTTGTGCATGCTGCTTTCCTGTATCCATATTTGTAATCTTCTGGCTGAAGACCCAAGAGTAGTGAAAGATTAAAAATTAGAGTTACATTTTTACAAATGCTAACTGCTGGTTTTGTTTCTGTAAACTTGCTAGCACTGACCCTTCCCCTCCCTGGAGATATATAAAAAGCTTCAGAGTCTAGGAGTCTAGGTGTTGGCCCTGGGACAAGCTCTATAGTCGTAAATAAAGAGCTAACAAATAAATTCCCCAAATGGCCAAATGGGACCCAAGATAAGGAACAAAGAGTATGTTCCTCGGCATTCCTGTGCAGAAATTCCCTGTTTAGGGGGCTCAAGATAAGGGCCATCTGGTGGGCTCTGCAGACTAGGCCAAATTGTTAATCAATCACAAACCTGTAACACTGTAAATCTCCTAACCCTTATCTCCCAGAGTGCCTACCTCCGTCTGCACTAATTGTCTTATTACAAAGAGTGTTATAAACTTCCCCGTGTAGTAAACTGAGCCAATCCCGGGGAACCTGGGGTCTTATGCTAATCCTGGGGCTTTTGTCTTTAAAAGTGCCTGTAACCGCTGCTCGGGGCTTCCAGTCTGCCTTGGACAGGGAGCCCGTTTGCGCAAACGCCAAATAAACTCCTCTTGCTTATTGCAGCTGCTGGTTTGGAGTCTTGGTTCTTGGGGTGCCCTCCTGTTGAAGAAAGCACCCCAGGGGGTCTGGGGTCTTTCAGTGGGGGCTCGTCCGGGATAAGGCGCCCCCAGACCCAAAATTTCAAGACCAGTTGGAGGTAAGGCAGAGCTCTAATTTTCTGTGTTCTCCGTGCTTGTCGTTTTCGTTTTATGTTCTGGGATCCAAATCTGTATTTGGACTAGAGGGAAAAGCAGACGTGCCCAGTACCCTAGTCCCGCCCTGGAACCCTGCTCCAGGGTCATCTGAATCTGTATTTGGGCCAGAGGGAAAAGCAGATGTGCCAGTACCCTGGTCCCGCCCTGGAGTCCTGCTCCAGGGTAGTCTGGAGGAAGGAGGAGATCCAAGTGTCTCTCTGTTCTGGGGAGGTTAGGCACGGCCGGCCACTCCCATCTGTAATTTCCTTCCTCATCTGTATTCACTCGGTTGCCGCGCAGCGTCTGGTTCTGTCTGTTTCTGTTTAGTGTTACTCGTTTTTAATGTGTGTTTTGTATTCTCTATAGAGATGGGACAACAAGTAAGTCCACTCCTAGGACACCCGAGACCTTGTCCTAGTTCGTTTAAAAACAAAAACCGATGGTTCTGCTTTTGTAACTTGCTTGCTTGTCAATTATGAAGCTGCCACTGACCACCTGCGAGTGGCCCCAGTTAGATCTCAGCCTCCGGCCTTGGCTTGGGGGGGTCTGAGCGTGGGAGAGAACCTGTCAGTCTGAGGGGATGGCCGCTGGGGATTTTTCTTTTCCCTTGCCCCAAGATGACTGGGAATTCTCCACCACCTTGGAAGGCCCCTGGGTCAACGTCTGCAGGAATCTAAGAGAAAAATCCTCCGGAGGTGAGTGGGGGGGTTGAGTCCCCTGATAAGTGAATGGTGGTGAGATGTCGCCCCATTCACTGAGACCTGATTTTGTCTTCGTGGCCACTTGTTTGTCTTGTTTACTTTAGTGTGTGTGTTTGTTCTATGGGGTAGGAAAGTTCTGGGTGAGTGTGGCAGGCTCACTCAGCAGACTCTGGATTCAGCTTGCTGAGTGGGAGCAGCACAGAGTTCCAGTAGGGATAAACTGGGTCTCATTAGTCCCCAACTCAGCCTTTGGTTCTTGTCTAGTTCTGTTTTACAATTGGTACCAGTTTTAAATGTGGATCCTTGGTTTTTGTGTTTATCTGTGTTTTTGTTATTTATTTGAACATCTCTGGGGGAATAAAAGTTCCAGCCTCCCACTGGGCTTGGTCACAAACCTGCTAAGTCTGCCCCTTGTGTTACAGCAGCCAAGAGGCAGGGCATGGACAAGCCTCAGGCTGCACCTTCTCCCAGCGGAGGCTGCCAGCAGGGAGGGTGTAGAAGGCTGTGTGCCTAGTTTGGACTTTTTCAGCTAGTCCTGACAATGTAACAATTTGTAAAGTGCCCTTGTCTAAAATTGGATTTAAAAAAATCTGGCCAGTTTAGTTTTAGGTGACCCCCTCCCCCAGCCCTCCTCCAACAGAAGGGATTCAAAAGACTAATTAGTGAATTGCCTTGCTAGACAAGCAAGCTCTGGGAAAATGAAGCCCAACAAAGGTACCTAGTTTAAAAGAAATACTGTCTTAAATTTTTGTTTAAAAACTTTAAAAGGTGTACGTACGACTGATTTTGGTTTTTGCGCGCTTTAAGATCTGTGTAAGTGTTTTGTGTGTGTCTGTGAACGTGTTCAAAGATAAGAATTGTCAGCATGCTGTAACAATTGGGTGAGTTTAAATTTAAAATTCAAAAGGTTATGAGGTTTGGACATTACCAAAATTTTTTTTTTTAAATCTTCGCATTGTTTTAAATGGCTTTTTAAAGTTTCTTTAACTTGCAAATTAGAAAATCTGGTATTTAAAAACTAATATTTTAAAATGCATAAGACTATACTGTAATCAAGTTATCTGGCTTAACACAAATGCATTGGCTGTTTGGGATAAATATTAGAAATTTAAATGTAAAGGTTAGTTTAACACCGTCAAAGATGTTACTTGTTCTGTCTATCTAATACTGTGTATTTCATTCGAGAACCAAGAGATAAGAAAGGAAAAACTAGAAGCCAACAGAAGACCTATCTTTAGGGGTGAGGGGTGAACAAGCAAAAGTGCACTTCAGCTGGTCATGCATGATGGGACAGGCCCTGGGAGGAGTCCACGCATGGTAAAAGAGGGTAGGCTGGCACAAATGCCAGCCTAAAGAGTCAGATTGGGTATGTGCCCATTCCATAGAAGGGGCTGAGTGGCCCATCTTTGTTCTCTCTTTTCCCTGCAGACAGACACTGAAAACATGATGGTTAAAATTGAGTGATGTGATGATCTGATTAGTATTGCTAAAACTTCCCCTTGGATGTGTTAACATTAAAATTAGGAAGGCCTTAAAAAGAGGGTTAAAAGTTATTTATATAATGTGGCTTACTTTCAATTATGTTCTACAATTAGGATTTTTTAAAAGTTATAAAGGTGTTAAGTCTAGCTTTGTGGTATAGTGATGGTGACTGTAATTCTTGCATTAAGGAAAAATTGTCATTTGAGTTTAAAAATTTTAATGTGTGTCTGTTTTAAAACAAGCAACCAAGAGGCAATGAGTGACACTTGGCCTCAAGATTTCAAGGGATCTTTTCAAAATGCAAATGAAAACTAAAGTATAAAATATTAAAGGTGATTAATAAGAGGTTTTAAAAAAGTTAAAAATGGATTTTTGGATATAAAGTTTAAATGTAAAATTGTTCTTGACATTGGCCTCAATGTGCACAAAGGAAAAATTAGGATTACCAAAATAATTGCTATTCTAGTTCGCTCTTATAAGTTTTTTTAAGTTTCCAGCAAGCCCAGAGCAAAGCACAGAGGATTCTTACAAGTTGTCAGATGTAACTTTGACTCTTAATAAGTTTCAGGTAAGAGCATGCTTAAAAGCTACTTCTATGTTGACCACCTTGTTGCTTTTAATTGGAGTAAAGTGGCCTCTTATAAGACTCATTGATCTGCAAACTGGTTCAAAGCCAGCCCGGGCAGAAAAAGGTTCCTGTGAGACTGTCACCTCTATTCAGCCAGCAGCAGAGTGCTAGCCCTGGACTAAAGAGTCAGGAGACAGTACTCAAGCCGCAAGCTCGAGACTCACAGTGGCAGAGTACTAGCCCTGGACTGAAGAGTTAGGGGACAGCATTCAAGCCCCGAGTCTGGGACTCAAAGTGGCAGAGAGCTAGCCTTGAGCTGTAGAGCTGAGGGATAGTGCTCAGGCCCCAAGTTCAAGTCCAGCAACCAGCTAAAGGGAAATGCCAATGAGGCATTTATCCCAATGTGGAAAAGACACTCCTGGGACAAAAGCAATGGAGGAGCATCCAGAGGCAGTAAGCCACTGCTTGGATGACAGAAATGTCAGATCCTAGAGTCATTTGTGCGTGGCCCTTCAAAACAGGTCAGAGCCGGGAGGTCATAGAAAGATAGTTTGGAAGCATGCCTAATGTTCATGACTACCTTGTAAGGGACAGGAACCTGCCAGTCCTCTGTGATAGTAAAAAGCTAATGTTATAAAATGTGGGGGATAGTTTAAATCTCAACCCCTTTATGTACCAAAAGCTCTAATTGGCAGTAATATTGAGCTGACACCAGCTACATGAAATTCATCTGCTCAGGAAAAAGTTTGTAAACCTGAGAGAGTGTTTCTATTGATATCTGTCTCAAGGCCAGCAAAGGTAATTTAGGCATTGTAGGGATCATTAGAGATCACATCCCTAAGCCATCTAGGAAGATGCTTTTGCAAACCAGAGTGCTAAACAAGCTACACTGCTGTAGCCAGAGAAAAGGTCTGTGCAGTTGTCAAAAGTTAAATATTGTTCTTAATGACATCTAACCCTGATGGCCTCTTTGTAAAATAGGCTAAGGTTATAGGTTCCTGGCTAGGTAAGATAAACGCCCCTGAAGTCAGCTTGAAGAAGTTACAGAAGATTGACCTTCGCCCTTCTACCCCCATTTTAAGATCAAGGGTCCAGAGTCAGAAATTTTGGAGAAATGAGCAAAATAGATAAAATAATTTTTTTTTAAAAAAGGCATAAAAAATAGTGTTAACAGTTGTCGATGTGCAAGGTGTGGAGACTGCATCTGTCAGAGATGGTTACAAGACTAAGCCTTCTGAGCATTCTGTGTCTATTTACAAAAATATCTGGTTAGTAAAAAAGTTGTGATTCTGGTAAATTGTCCTGGGCTATTGTTTAAAGATCTTACAAACCAGCAGGATCAAAACCTGCCAAGCCTATGCAATGTATCTTTAACCAGTCTGTGTAGGAATTTACAGCCCAGCATGAGGTGTGACAGTCCCTTGGAGCCACTGAGAGACCCTGCTGTTGCTGCTGCTGCTGCTGCTGCATACCCTAATGGGTAAAGTTCAACGATGGCCTGACAGCCACCTGGAACTCCTGCCTGATTCCATCACCTGAGTCTGCTTCCTGGTTGACTGCTGCTAAATCTAAGAACTTGTGGGACATTCTTTTGGGTGATATCCAGAAACCCTCTCTTCCCACAGTGGATATTGGGGACAAGGATATCACTGGCTTGCTTGCCTTAGGCACTTCAGTGCATAGTGACTGGAAATCCACTCTATGGTCACAGCCTAGTTTGGCTCTGGTATGGTGATAACCTGAGTGTGTTATCAATGGAAGTAATAAACTGAAAAGGAAAGGGGTAGTAAAGAAAGCCTTGGGAAAGGAATTGGGGAAAAATTGGTATCCCCTTTGGATAAAAAAAGGATTTAAAAAGTAAGGATTGTCTTTAAGACAAACCTCAGAAAGTTGAAGTATGTAGCAAATGGTATGAGTATGTCTTGCACCTCTACCCCCCGGGTTATATACCATGACTCCCGATCCTTCGAAGAACTGGCGGAAGGCCTGCCCCCCCCCCCCCCCCCCCCCCCCGCAGATACAAAAGAGAACCCATCAGTGTAACATTAGCTGTCCTCTTGGGATTCGGGACCGCCGCAGGTATTGTGGGAGTAGGAGTAGGATGGGCCGCATATGTGGAAGGTCAACAAAGCCTAAGACAACTAAAAGCTGCCTTGAACCAGAAAAAGCTATACAAAACTCAGTCACAGCAGTAACAGATTCCCTCACCTCCCTATCAGAGGTAGTACTTCAAAACTGTAGAGGTTTAGACTTAGTCTCTATCAAGGATGGTGGGTTGAGCGCAGCCCTAAAAGAAGAATGCTGTTTTTATACTGATCATACTGGGATAGCGCACGACTCCATGGCTGAACTCCAAAGCGTTTAGACACTCGAAATTGGGACAAGATTGAGCAAGGTAGCTGGTTTGCGAGTTGGTGGTCTAAATCCCCCAGGCTCACTACACTGCTGTTGGCAGTAGCAGGACCTGTCATTATTTTATTGTTGCTTCTCACCTTTGGTCCTTGCATCATTAACAAGGTATTGCAGTTCATTCGTAAAAGGCTGTCCGTCATACAAGCCATCATATTAACTCAACAATACCAAGTGTTACAGGCAAGTGACACACTTGCAAATGAGATAATAGCCCCTAAATTTTAAGATTAAAATTAGCCCAAAGAAAAAAACGGGGGAATGAAAGATTAAAAATTAGAGTTACATTTTTACAAATGCTAACTGCTGGTTTTGCTTCTGTAAACTTGCTAGCACTGACCCTTCCCCTCCCTGGAGATATATAAAAAGCTTCAGAGTCTAGGAGTCTAGGTGTTGGCCCTGGGACAAGCTCTGTAGTCGTAAATAAAGAGCTAACAAATAAATTCCCCAAATGGCCAAATGGGACCCAAGATAAGGAACAAAGAGTATGTTCCTCGGCATTCCTGTGCAGAAATTCCCTGTTTAGGGGGCTCAAGATAAGGGCCATCTGGTGGGCTCTGCAGACTAGGCCAAATTGTTAATCAATCACAAACCTGTAACACTGTAAATCTCCTAACCCTTATCTCCCAGAGTGCCTACCTCCGTCTGCACTAATTGTCTTATTACAAAGAGTGTTATAAACTTCCCCGTGTAGTAAACTGAGCCAATCCCGGGGAACCTGGGGTCTTATGCTAATCCTGGGGCTTTTGTCTTTAAAAGTGCCTGTAACCGCTGCTCGGGGCTTCCAGTCTGCCTTGGACAGGGAGCCCGTTTGCGCAAACGCCAAATAAACTCCTCTTATTGCAGCTGCTGGTTTGGAGTCTTGGTTCTTGGGGTGCCCTCCCGTTGAAGAAAGCACCCCAGGGGATCTGGGGTCTTTCAGTAGTATCACTGGATCGTAGGATAATTCTATGTTTAATTTTTTGAGGACTCTACAAACTGTTTCCCAGAGTTGTTACACCAGTTTACATTCCTACCAACAATGTATTAGGGTTCCTTTTATCCCACCTCCATGCCAGCACTTGGTTTTGTTCTTGATGATGGCCATTCTAACTGGGAACAAATGGAAACTTGGTGTTGTTTTGGTTTGCATTTCTCAACAGAAAGAATTATACCTTGAGATTGTTTTCATGAGCTCTTTTTAATAAAATTCAGTCCTTTCAAAATATTTTCTGCCATTTAAGGAATTTTAAAAATTATTTAAAAATTTTAAAGCTCTTCCTTTTGAGTTTTTTTTGGGGGGGAGGAGGGGTCCATCGTGGGGATTGAACTCTGGGCCTGGGCGCTGTCTCTGAGCTCTTCAGCTCAAGGTGAGCACTCTACCGCTTGAACCACAGCACCACTTCCAGTTTTCTAGTAGTTTATTGGAGATAAATGTTAGGTTTTTAAAAAGAGGTAGCCAAGTAAGAACAGCACCACGCATGCACACGGTATTCAGGTAAATGGTAGGTTTATTCATCATTCTGACTGGCACCAGGCCATCTTGCCCTTCCACATGTTTGGGAAAGGCCTGGGAAAGAGCTGGGAAAGAGAGAGAGCTGGGAAAGAGCTAGAGCTGGAAAAGAAAGAGCTGGGAAAGGGATAGCTGGGAAAGAGAGCCTCTGGGCCTGGGCTAGGCCTGATCTAGGGTATGGGTGGAGAAAGGTGTGGCCACTTCAAATTCAGATGTGACCTCAGCAGATGCAGATGTAACCTCTTCTAGGTGTGCCAGTTGCCTAGGAAACCTAGGTACTGGGTGGAGACTTTGCTGCGAGGAGGGTGGGGTCTGCTGGCCATCCAGGAGGGGACCTTACAATAAGAGTCTCAGACTTTTCAGCCCCGGCTGACTTTTAACCATGACCCTCAGAGCTCAACCTCCTAACTACCTAGGATTACATTCGTGAGCCACGGGTGCCTGGCTACTTTTGAGTCTTATAAATTGTGTATTTTGTGAAAGACTACATATCAATAGTTGGTCTGTCCTGGTTTGTTACAGGGAACCTAGAGATCCATGTCCACAGGTGAATGTGAAACATTGCTCAGGACACAATTATTTTGCAGAAAGTTGATCTTTAACAGATAAAATTAGAGAAAGCCAACCAGTCGAACATTTCTGTGAGTTCAAAAAATAATCACAAGAGGATACTCATTCTACCACCTGGCTACAGAAGTGAAAGGAAGTTGGTTCAGGACCAACCTCCCGTCATGTATCCTGTGAAATGGCACTAATTTTCCTTAAGCAGTCTAGATTTTATACTTTTGCCTCCCACTGGAGATATTTATTTAGCCCCAATGGCCTTGCAGGAAATTCTGGATCAAGTTGGAGCCTGGGAAGATTCCAGATCCTTCAGTTGGCTTTCCTTATGATGTGTGATTTCCTGGCCGTCATTCATATTCCCTTGGAGAACTTCACGGCAGCCGTGCCTGAGCACCGCTGCTGGGTGCGCATCCTCGACAATGGCACGCTCTCTGACAATGGCACTGGGCTCCTCAGCCAGGAGGACCTCCTGAGAATCTCCATCCCACTCGACTCCAACCTCAGGCCAGAGAAGTGCCGGCGCTTTGTCCATCCCCAATGGCAGCTCCTCCAACTGAACAGCACCTTCTGGAACCTGAGTGAGGCAGAAACAGAGCCCTGTATGGACGGCTGGGTGTATGACAGCAGCTCCTTCGTCTCCACCATCGTGACCAAGGTAGGAAGCTTCATTTTCCAGTTAGGAGTTCAGGATTTGGGTGTTTAGAAATAACACAAATCCTTCCCACACTTTAAGGTGAATCTTCTTTCTTTTAGCCAATACTTTATTAAATCTTTATTAAATATAAGACACATATACAATGAGTCTAATGAATTTGACAGTAGATAGTAAATAGACACTATTAATACAGTGCATAAGCGACTCATGGTTTCATTATAAATGTTAGACTCAGTCCATGTTACACAAATGTGTTTATACATTAGCAACTTCCTGGAGATTGAGCAAATTTACATGCTCACAAAGTTCTTTTAGGAGAATTATCTGGAGGATCTACTGTGATAGTCAGGATTCAGAAAATGCTTTAAGGTCCCCCAGTGGTTTCAACAAGGATTAAAGGGGATCATTTCCATAGTAAACCTATTCATTTAAAGGAAGTTTGCCGGAGACAGTTAAGTTTTAACCTAAATGAGAGAAGTCTTGTTAGGTTGAAAAAGGAAATGTGTAGGTCATGTTAGGCAGATTTGCTCAGATTACACTGAAAGACTATAAGCTCTGTTGTGCTCATTTCCTTCTCTTTCAGTGGGACCTGGTGTGTGAATTTCAGTTACTAACTTCAATAAGTAAATTCATATTGACACTTGGGATTTTGTTGGGAAACACACTATGTGGCCATTTAACAGACAGGTGAGTTTCTGGTTCACAGTACTCTCTGTTAGAGGACATGAAGATCTTACATGAAGCTGGGCACTGATGGTTCATGCCTGTAATCCTAGCTACTCAGGAGCATGAGATATGAGGATGACAATTCAAAGAGAGTCCAGGCAGGAATGTCTGTGAGACTTATCTTCAATAAACTACTTAGAAAAAGCCAGAAGTGGTGCTATGGCTCAAGTAGTAGTGTGCTAACCATCAGAAAAGAAGCTCAGAGACAGTGTCCAGGCCCTCAGTTCATGAATAAGCCAAAAAAAGGAAATCTTAAATGCACACATTGGAGAAGCTTCAACTCAGTAAATTTGTCTGTCAGAAGTTCTTATATTAAAAAAAATCAGCCTGCCAAAAATGTCTTTGAACATTCAAAGAAACACGTGTCAAAAATTTAGATGAACATGATCAGAAGGACAAAAGGCTTTAGTGCCCACAATGACAAGGAGTAGTCTGCAGAATAAGGCTGGTAAAGTCACGAGCAATATAGAATGCTATATCTTTGCACAATAGGAAACACACACACACAGACACACACACACACAGAGAAAACTATGTGAAAGACAGAGGATCAACATTCCCAAATCTTTGTAGCATATTAATCAAATGTTTTCAAAAACAACCAGATCACAATGTATAAAGAAGAAAAACAGTCCACTCAAAGAAAACTATGCCCCAAGGTGTCTGAAGAAGCACAGACATCCAACTTCTTAGAGAAACATTTCCAAACAAGTATTTTAAGCATATTCAAAAAGATAAGCTAGAAGATGTATGAAGACATAACAATGTATGAAAAGTAGTAATATCAATACTAAGGGAGGAATTGTAGAGAGGCATATACTAGAATCTGAGATTAAAACTTGAAATAAATAGATTAAAATTATCACTAGAGAGATTCAGTGGAAGCTGAGAACCAGTATAAGAATCCATGGATAGACATGAAAAAACAAAGCAGTAGAAATGATCAAGCAGTTAATGTCGGGTGCTGCTGTCTCACACCTGTAATCCTAGCTACTCAGGAGGCTGAAATCTGAGGATCATGGTTCAAAGCCAGCCTGGGCAGGAAAGTCCATGAGACTTATCTTCCGTAAACTACTCAGAAAAAGCCAAAGTGGTATTGTGTGGTTCAAGTGGTAGAGCACTAGCCTTGAGAAAAAGGATCTCAGGGACAGTGTACAGGCCCTGATTTCAAGACTCAGGACTGACCAAAAAAAAGGAACAGAAAAGAAGGCTAATCCACGAAAGAAGGTTAAAGGTGGCTAGCACAAAAAGGAGTCAGGGATGGCATGAGGCTGACCTACATATATGATATGATAATCTCAGAAGAAGAGAGAAATGGATAGAGATTTGAAGAAAATGCGCCCTATCAGTGGGAAACCACAAATAAATCCAAAGAGGCTCAATAAAATCTAAGTAGATAATGTCTGTATCCTACACTGAGATATATCATAAGCAAAAAAATATTAGAAATTAAATGTAGAATCTTGAATGAGGAATAAAATGCTTATATAATAAATTGTTGGCTGAATTTCCTTTTCACCTAACATAGCCTTCCAGCATCCTCCTCTCAAGAAGGAGTTCGTCTAGTGTTTTCCCTATGCTGTTCTAAATTAATGTGTAGTTTCTCAAGTATAGCTTGCTTGCTTGCTTTTTTATAACAGTACTGGGATTTGAGTTCAGGGCCTGAATATTATCCCTGAGCATTATTTTTGCTCAAGGGTTAGTGCTCTACTCTTGAGTCACACCTCCACTTCTGGCTTTTTAAAGTTCAGTGGAGATAGGCTCATGGACCTTCCTGGCTGGATAGGCTTTGAACTGTGATTCTCAGATCTCAGCCTCTTGAGCAGCCATAAGTATAGGTATAAGTCATCGACATGCGAATCTATACATATTTGCATTTTGACTGAAACTGTTTTGTGACTTCCTATAAGTCTATGAAAGTCAGAACTCCATGTTCCTTTCTTTTTTCTACAGACTTTCCCTGTTATATTTCTTCATTCCTCATCTTGTTTAGTGTTTTCCTCTGCAGATTTTCTGAGCATTCTTTGCTGTGCACTGAGACTTTCTTCCTTCCTGTTGTTGAAAGTGGCATGTTGTTCACGACCAAGAAATCCAAATTCAGCAGAGGATGATTCTGATGCCACTCATAAGAAAAAATCCCATGTGTTGTTTCACCAGTGTTCCCATTGCTGTGGTCAAGAAATGTACAGTCCTAGAGTTCCACATCTGATTTTGATACTTTATTGTGTGGACAAAATGATAGGCTAAGTCCATGTATTTAAGTACCTGTATTAAATGGATTAGAAGTTTCAGTATTATAACTTTTCTCCGATGGTGTAAATACGTAGTTAAACTACTGTTTACCAATGGGAGAAGCACCTTTCATATACACAGCTCATGTTTACAAATATGGACACAGGCACTATTTTTGCAATTTAAATTTGAACTTCTTTCAGCCTCCTCTATTTTACCTGCCAGTACTGTTTGTTCTGTTTCTGAAGTCACACAAAGAAATGAATGAGGAGAGTACAATTCAGATTTGAGCAAGAATAAAAACAAATTTCTTGAGTCTCTCATCCCAGGATCCCTTAAGAAAGAGGAAGAAACCTCAAACCTGTGTATAGAGCCTCACTTTGGAAAAGCCTCTGGGAATGGATCAGGCATCAGCCATTCCTAAGGGTTTTAACACTCATTAGAATCCTCTCCCTCTGTGGTCTACATGACCTCAAGCTCTAAGTGCTGCAGAACCACACTCCCCTACACCTAGGCGACCACACCTTTCTACTGTCTCCATCCCTCTATGGTCCTATGGAACCAGGCCCTCTATGTCTTAAGAGACTTTTCCCCTTCTCCTTCCCACAGAGCCATGCCCCTATGTCTTACAAGGCTTCTTCCCTCTACATTCTATATGAATACTCCCTTTCACCTTCTATGGAACTCCCACCGCCCACATCCTCACCAGACTCCCTGCTTGAGCATCTGGTTCCATTGGGGTGCCACCGGTCATGCTCCAGCCAGGACACTCTCTTGGGATGTCTCCTTCTCTCTTTAGATGTTCTACTCAAGCCAAAATGTCTTATAGGGTAGAAAATTAGTCTTACTGGCCCAGTCTTTTGGCTTTTGCCTTCTAGAATGGAACACAGGCTGGATCCCAGGGCCCCCCCACCCCCTCTAGGTTCCCTCTCAAAGGCTAGCAATTTGGGATTGGAAATCAGATCTAAAATCAAAAGAAAAGTATCTGCTTAGAAACGTAGTCTCAGTATCAACTGGACAATATCAAACAAACAAACACACAAAAATCTAAACTGCTTTGAAATTTGGCCTAAGTACCAATTGAATGAATGCAATCACTGACCCAATAGGTGCCAGGGACTCATGCCTGTAATCCTAGCTACTCAGGAGGCTGTGATCTGAGGATGATGATTCAAATCTAGCCCAGGCAGGAAAGACCATGAGACACTTATCTCCAGTAAACTACTCAGAAAAATCCAAGTGGCACTGTGGGTCAAAGTGGTAGAATACTAGCCTTGAGCAAAAGAATCTCAGGGAGAGCTCAAAGGCCCTGAGTTCAAGCCCAAGGCCACCAAAAATAAAAATAAAAAAAGTAGGGTATAAACAGTGTCAGCTGAAGGATGTGTCAAATACAATTAGCCAGGTCTCCCAGGATTATCTCTCCTAAGCCAGCATAACACAAGAAAGAGCCATCCGCATGGCTTGGAGAATTGTGGTTCATAGCTAGGCAGGCAAGAAGGTCCATGACACACATCTCCAATTAACCAACAAAAAGTCAGATGTGATTCAAGTAGCTTAGCATTAGCCTTGAACAACAACAAAGCCATTGCTGTTGGTTATTTCTGATTATTTGTAGTGTTAAGAGACTTTGTGTTTCTTTGTGCAACAGCTGTTCCAGTTCCCACCATCTAAGCTTTGTCTTTTCCTCAGGTTTGGAAGGAGGCTAATTATGATCATCTGTGTGCTGAATTTGGCCATTGCTGACACATGCGCAGCCTTTGCTCCCACCTTCCTCCTTTACTCTGTCCTGCGCTTTCTGGCTGATGTGTCCATCACAGTCATCCTAACAAACAGTATGGTGCTCGGTAAGTACGTCTTCCCACCATGTGCATTTTCCTCACCTTGAATGTGAACTTAATACTCTACTTTGGTTTGAGATGAAAATTCACTTGTGTTGTCTTTCAGGTGTAGAATGGACAGGACGCAAATTCCAAGCCATGACGGTGCTCTTATTATTATGTTCAACTGGCTTAGGACAAGCATTGTTGGGAGGCCTGGCTTATTTTGTTCGAAATTGGCAGATCCTTCAGCTTGAGCTGTCTATACCTGTCTTCTTCTTACTTCCATTCTCAAGGTATTAGCTGTCTTTTGGAAGAGATCTTGAATGAAGGACATAAGAAATTCTTTTGGATCCTTGATCAACTTCTGATATTGTGCTCTCCTTATTCATAGCAATGTGTGACTTGAGCAACGGGACAAACAGTGTTGTTAGGTAAAATTGAGGAAATTGAATTATGTTTGAAGTTACTATGTCAGCAAATTACAACAGATGCAGTCATACTAAAAATTATTTATGAGATGAAATTGCTGTTTAAAGGAAGGTTCTAGGACTAAGACTGTGGCTTAGTGGTAGAGTGCTTGCCTAGCATTTATAAGGCCCTGGGTTCAGTAGTAAAAAATTATACCTGAAACCTGCCCAGTCATTGAAAATATGTCAACTGAAAAACTTAGTGGATATAAAAACTTCCAATCTAATATGGACAAAAATGCACATCACAAAGCAGAAAAAATTAGAAATATGAAAAATTGTCAACATGAAGCCTTCAAAAGTCAACCAACTCACAATAATGCCAGGGAAGTGATAGTATCCAAGACTAAAAGTTCACAAGAATGATTAAAAGAAATGAAATGATCAAAAGAAATGAAAGAGCATCCAAATAAACATCTGAATGAATCAAAAGAGAACATGAATAAATAATTCCTTGAAAGAAGGAAAACAAATCATCTACAAAATGAATGTAATAAAGTAATAATTCTGAAACAGCTTCAAATTTGTCTTATGAAGACAAATAAGAAACCCATTTAAGAGCCTCCATACAAATTGGATCAGAAGAATACAGATTTCCAGGTCTTGTAGATAAGTTGGTACCTTGAGGTCATTGGACAACAATAAAGAAAAACACACAACATACAAGAACTCCATTTAAAGGCCAAACAACAAATCATGAGCATATAACAAGGAGAAGATGTGCAAGTTGAAACCATAGAACACACTTAATAAAACCATTCGAAGACATTCTACCAGTTTTGGGTAGGATGGTTATCAATGGGCAAAGGGCTTTTAGGACAACAAACAGACATGACAAGAAAAGAACTTCACATATCATAGTATAATTAAAGGTGTTACATAAACAAAACAAGGAAATAATATTGTGGGCTTCAAGAAAAGAAATGTTGAAGTTAGGCGCCGGTGGCAAACGCCTGTAATCCTAACTACTGAGGAGGCTGAGATCCGAGGATCACAGTTCAAAGCCAGCCCAGGTAGGAAAGTCCATGAGACTCTTATCTCTAGTAAACCACTCTGAAAACCAGAAGTGGCACTGTAGCAAAAGGGGTAGAGCATTCGCCTTGAGCTGAAGAGCTGAGGGACAGCATACAGGTTCAGAGTTCTAGCCCCACAATCAACAAAAAAAAAAAAGAAAGAAAGAAAAAGAATGTCAAGTTATTATATAAATGAAGTTCACAGTTATGAATGCCTTCAGTAAAAATTCAGGGAAATCAGGAATAACCTGTTGAAGAAACTCAATGTCTTGGGAAAACAAGAACAGACCAGTTCCAAAATTAGTAGAAATATAGAAAGAATCATGATCAGAGATAAAATTAATGAAATGGAAGCAATAAATATGTGAAGGGACAGATGAAACACCATTTTGGTTCTTTGACAGACCCTTGTGCAAAGTGACCACAAGAAAAATGAGAAAACACATAAAAAAATTGGAGACAAAAATGCTGTGGCTCATGCCTCTAATCTTAGCTACTCAGGAGGCTGAGATCTGAGCATCACGGTTCAAAGCCAGCCTGGGCAGGAAAAACCATGAGACTTTTATCTCCAATACAACACCAGAAAACCGGGCTCAAGCAGTAGAGTGCTAGCCTTGAGCTGAAGAGTTGAGGGACAGTGCCCATGCCCAGAGCTCAAGTTCCATGACCACCACCAACAACAACAACAAAAAGATCAATTTCTAGATGCATATGGCATAACCAAAATTAAACTAATGAACCTAAATGGATCATTAATGAGCAAGAATTATCAAAGAGTGAAAAAAAAACTCCCAACAAATTAAAGCCCAAGTGAATAGAGTCACTATTTCATTGTATGCACTCATTAAAAAACTAACATCAATATTCCCCAAACTATTTCATAAAATACAAATTATTACCTTCAAGTTTATTTTACAAATTTTATATTGCTCTGATTCAAATAGATAAGAGCATAAAACAAAAGAAATACTACAGGGAAATGTCCATGATCAGTATAGATGAAAACTTGTCAATAAAATTCTTGTAGCTAGGTACCAGTGGCCCATGACTGTCATCCTAGCCAATCAAGAGGCTGAGATCTGAGGGCTGAGGTTCCAAGCCATCCCAGGCAGGAAAGCTGTGAGACTCTTATCTCTAATTAACCACCAAATAGTCAGGGTTCAAGTGGCAGAGCCCTAGTCTTGAGCAAACATGCTAAAGGGTAGTACCCCTGAGTTCAAGCCTTAGTACTGGCACACAAAAAAATTCTTGCAAACCAAATTGAGAAACAATTTACAACATGATAAATTGTCATCAAATAGGCTTCATTTCAAAATGTAAGAATGGCTAGATAAATTTGAATTGATAAATATAATAAAGGGCATAATCAAATGCATTGTAACATTGGTATCTCCACTTGGGAAAAAAGCCTCTGACAAAATCTAATATCCTTTTCTGAAAGAATCCCCAAAGAGAGTAGAAATATAGTTTCCCCTTCAATATACTAAAAGCAATGCATGATAGACCTATAATCAATAAAATCAAATCCTCTAAAACCAGGAATGAAATAATCATGACCTCCAGGCATTGGTGGCTCACACTTGTAATCCTAACTAGCTACTCAGGAGGCTAAGATCTGAAGATCCAAGTTCAAAGCCAGCCCAGGCAGGAAAGTCCATGAGACTTCCTTCCAATTAACCACCAGAAAACCAGAAGAGGTGCTATAGCTCAAAATGGTAGAGTGCTATCCTTGAGGAAAAAAAGCTCAGACACAGCACTCAGGCCTTGAGTTCAAGTCACAGGACAGGTGTACACACACACACACACACACACACACACACACACACACACACACACACACACATAAACAAAACAAAAAGATGCTGGACATAAATGGCTCATCCCTTTAATCTTAGTTACTCAGGAGACTAAGATCTATGGATTGTGATTCAAAACCAGCCCAGTCTATGAGACTTTTTATCTACAAGTAATCATCCAAATGCCAGAAGTGGAGCTGTAACGTAAGTGGTAGAGCACTAGCTGTGAACAAAGAAGCTCAAGAACAACACCCAGGCTTTTATTTCAAGCTTTAGGACTCTCTCTCTCTCTATGTCTCTGTCTCTCTGTCTCTCTGTCTCTCTGTCTCTCTCTCTCTCTCTCTCTCTCTCTCTCTCTCTCACACACACACACACACACACACATAGTAGATTAAAGATGTTAATGTAAACCCTTAAATTTGAAACTACTAGAGGAAAACATAAAGAACCTGCTTTAAGATAAATTACAATTCAAATATAAATTCAGATAATTACAATGCAAACAATGGTCTTTCCTTTTAATTAGTTGAAATCTATCATCTGAAATACTTTAATATCTCAATTTTTAATTGAGTAAACAATACAAAATAACCCCAGCATACCTTGATATGTTATTCTGATATTGGATGTGTTTGAAGGCCGGACTCATATTCTCTGGAGCCAACAGATGGCCCAGGTTTAAGGTTTCCTTGGAGCCCATTCTCAAAATAATAATAATAATAATAATAGCAGTCGAGGGCTTTCACGCCCAGATGTAGAAGATACCACCACGACTCCTCCCTAATGAATTTAGGCCCAATACTTTGTTGAAGAGGCTGTTGGGCTACAAGCTAGAAGTGTTTGGTGGTGGTAGGATTCGAACTCAGTGCTTCATGCTTCTTTGGCATACTCCCTTCTTCTGTCTACCACTTGGGATATCCTCCAACCTGGCTTTTTCCGGATTGTCTTCAAGATTCAGTCTCATGGGCTTTTCTTCCTAAGATGCCCAGAAATTATGATCCTGTAAATAAATCTATGACTCCTAAGTAACTAGTATTACTATGCCCAGCTCAAGAAGTCATTCCTGATAGTGTAAAAATCTAATTTAGGATAGTATCTTTTCTTTACAGTGCCTCATCAGATATTCTCTCCATGATTTAACTGTTTTATTTGTAGAGGTGGGATGGCAATGTAGCTAATATTTTGTAGCAAGCATTAACTAATAAGAGCCCTGAGCACTACTAGAAATAGTACTCATATACACTCACATCTGCAATAATAACCCTCAGAAAATTATTCTTTTTTTTCCCCAAACTGAAAGATATAAGGATTTCTACAACAGGCAACAGTAGAAAATCAAGTTTATTTTTCACATCCTTGTACTTAACAAGTGTGTATTGAACACTGGACTATAAAGTTTCATTCTTCATATTTTTCTCTAACATACTCTTCTTTTCGTTATCTTTTCTTTTCTTTTCTTTTCTTTCTTTTTTTTTTTTTGTCAGTCATGGAGCTTGAACTCTGGGCCTGGGTGCTGTCCCTCAGCTCTTCAGCTCAAGGTTAGCGCTCTAACTCTTGAGCCACGTCTAGTCTTCTGGTGGTTTATTGGAGATAAGAATGTTTATTGGAGATAAGTGTATCTTGCCTGGACTGGCTTTAAACTGTGATGCTCAAATTTGAGCCTCCTTCTGTCTCCTGCTTAGTTTTTCCCCTCTGGAGAAATTCCCTGACCTTCCTTTACCCTCTGTGTTACCCTTCTTGCCACTTTTATGCCTGGTGTGTGTGTGTGTGTGTGTGTGTGTGTGTGTGTGTGTGTGTGTGTGTGTGTGTGTGTGTGTGTGTGTGTGTGTGTGTGTGTGTGTGTGTGTGTGTGTGTGTGTGTGTGTGTGTGTGTGTGTGTGTGTGTGTGTGTGTGTGTGTGTGCGCCTGTCCTGAGCTAGTACTCAGAGCCTGGAAACTGTCTTTGAATTATTTTTCACTTAAGGGACTTGTACTCAGGCCTTGAGCTCTGTCCTTGGGCTGTTTTACTCAAGGCTAGCTCTCCACTGCTTTCAGCCACCACTCCACTTCCACTTTTTGAATGGTTAATTGGAGATAAGTGTCTCACAAGGACTTTCCTGCTCTGGCTGTCTTTGATCATGATCCTTAGATCTCAGTTTCCTGAGGAGCTAGGATTACAGATGTGAGCCATGATTTTCCATCTGCCACTTATTTTTTGATGTCTAAATTTTCCCACTGCACAGAAAGGCTTTGCATTGAATTTGTCCTTTGTGAGAGCCTGGTGCTTCCTCTAATGCCCACCAGTTTCTGACAACTGAAGAGTTTCTGTTCTTGTGGTTGAAGGTGGTGAGAGCCACCATGAAGGAGGAGCTAGAGGTGGCAAAGAAAAAAGCTTCTCTGCGCGACCTGCTCCATGCTCCCACCCTGTGTAAGCAGATCTGTCTCTTGGCCTTTGTGAGGTAGGCTTCTCACTGTTCTCATTTCCAGAGGCATGATTTGTATTTCTACTGTTCAATGGCTCAATGTTTGGGAGAGGTCGATTTAGAGCTAAAAGGCAGGGGCAACATGCCCACAATTGCTATGGCTAGGTATACCAAAAAGGTTTTTAGAACACCAATATAAGACTAATTACGTTTATCATGATTACATAAACATGATAACATATTATGTTCATGTTTATGTTTATCATATGACATATTATGCTTGTCACTAGAGATTGTCACTAGATTTTGATTCTGAGTTTTTCTGTTACTTAGTTTCCATTACTCGAGGTTAATTTTTCAACAGGTAAGTGAATATATACAGATATATAGAGATATAGATATTTTAACAAATATTTATATGTATAAGCTTAAGCCATTCACTTAGAACAATATAAAGGAAAAATATCCATCTGGTCCTCAATACTGCCCTTTGCTCTCCAAAATGGTTAACGACAATGAAGGGCTCTATCAGCATACACCTACTTTATGATGATTTTAAAAAAATACTCACTAGTAGCTGGGCATGAGCAACTCAGCATCCTAACAACGCAGGAGGCTGAGATCACAGTTCAAAGCCAACCTGGGCACGTTCTTATCTCCAATTAGCCAAAAAGCCAGAAGTAGAGCTGTGGCTGAAGTGTCAAAGCTCCAGCTTTCAGAGAGGAAAGAAAAGGAAAACCCAAGAATAGTGCCCAGGTCCTGAGTTCAAGCTCCCAAACTGGAAAACAATAACAATACTAATAAGCATTATTATATTTATAAAAATGATAACCACTTGCAAGGAAATACTTTGAAAAAAAATTATACCTTCATTGGTTTTCAAACACTGACTATCTGCACTAATGTTGCTGTAATCAATAGGACATAGTCTGTAAACTTTTTATGTTTTACTCTCTGTTCATTACAGATTTGTAATATACTTGCTCACTTATGGCTTAATGCTCAACCTCCAGAACTTGGGAAGTAATACTTTTCTGCTGATGATTCTCTTTGGTGCCCAGAGCATCACAGCTAATTGTATAACTCTTATTGCACTGAATCACCTGGGCCGTCGAATAAGTCAATTTCTTTTCATGTCCTTTATGGGGACCTTCATTCTGGCTACTGCGTTGGTGCCTCAAGGTAAGGAAAACACACAGAGTAGAAAAGAAATATCTAACCAATTTTCTCAAGGGTTCCTAGATGATGTATTTCTGTAATTGTAAAAATAGAGTTCCAACAATTCCCAGCGACCAATCTAGGCATTTAGCTGACATTCTGACATTCAACAGCAGGGAGAGATTTCCTTCATTACAGCTGATATGTATGTAGGTACAGCTGACATTTCTGCCAGCTTTCCTCTAGGCCAGCAATAGACATATTAGGTCTACATCTTGTATTTTGGTCCTACTAAGACCACACTACACTGTCCCTTCCTCTGTCCAGCTCTGTCTTCTTACTTGCTCTTCATTGACAATTCATATTTCCTAAACTCTGTTTATCCACTTATGAATATCAACACAGGGTACTATTTATGCAAATTCAGTTTGGAGAATTATCTCGTGAGAAAGTAGATACAACTTGTCTTCAAATAAAGAAGAAATACAAGTCACAGTTATGGATCACCTCAGACTACCTTAGAGTCAATTTTACAAAATCAAATGGACATATGTAATGAGAAAGAAAAGTGCAGGTGGTCACCATGTTTTTCTGAACTCACAGAATAGTAGTGTGTTTTGTAAAATCCCAAACTGATGGGCTCAGATCCTTGTACATGTCAGCCTGGATTTCAGTGTGCTGGTTTGCCTCAATAATAACTCCAATGTCTCATGCTCTCCTATTGTGGAGAAAACTATGAAATTTCCCTCCATTTTTTCTAAAATCTGAACTTCTTACTAAAAGAAAGAAAGAAAGAAAGAAAGAAAGAAAGAAAGAAAGAAAGAAAGAAAGAAAGAAAGAAAGAAAGAAAGAAAGAAAGAGAGAAAGAAAGAAAGAAGGAGAGAAAGAAAGAAGGAGGGAGAGAAAGAAAGAAGGAGGGAGAGAGACGAAGGGAGACCGCAAAGGAAAGAAGGAAGGGAGGGTGGGCAGAGTCAGTGAGACTTGGAGGGAACTAAAAAGAAGGGGAGATTAAAAGGCCGAGAGAAGGGATATACAAAGAAAGAATAAAGAGAGGGAGGTAACCAAAAAGGAAGGGAGAAAGACAGTGCAAAGGAAGGAAGGGAGGGAAAGAAATGAAAGAAAAGGAAGGATGGTAAATCTGTGGATGTACAAAAATGTAAACCTCCTTTTATAATTAATATAAAGAACTGCAAAATTAAAAAGTTTTCATGTCTATGTTCATCAGAAGTGTTGATCTTTTTGTGTTGTGTTCTTAAACAGTTTTGCTATCAGAATAATAAGTCGCATAATGGGCCGGTAGCTTATTCCCTTCCTATTTTATGAAAGGGACATATCTATTAGCTCTTTAGAGGCTAGTATAAATCTGCAGTGAACCTGCCTAAAAAATTGCTGTTGGTTCCTGTTAAGAATGAAATTGAAACATAATAGCTGTTACCAACAGATAGCAATCTGGACAAATTCCACCTTGTGTTAAATAATAATTTGTAATTGTACTATAAACTTGATTTGTTAATTATTTCCTTTCTGTAATACTTCCAAACTTTCTGGACTTAGAGAACAGCATATGCCAGAGTCCAAAGCTAAATTCCAAATTCACTAGAGACAAACACATCCAAAGAAAAGAGAGAGATTGGATGCATTCCAGTTTGTCATTCCTCACTTTTTATTCTTTGAGATGTTAGTCCTATTCATAAAGTCATGGCCTCTGTTTGCATCTTCAGGTATTTCACTCTAGTAGTTCTAAAGTTTCACAGCAATGTACAAAAAAGTTTCAGAACCAATTTGAATTGATTTTGTTGTTTGTTTGTTTTTTAGTACCAGTCCTGGGACTTAAACTCAAGGACTGAACACTGTCTCTGACCTTTTGTGCTCAAGGCTAGTAGTGCTCTACCACTTTGAGCCTCAGCTCCACCTCTGGTTTTTGAGTTGTTAATTGGAGATGAGACTCACAGGGATTTTCTGACCCAGGGGTGGCCTTGAATGGCAATCCTCAGATCTCAGCCTCCTGAGTAATCAGGTCTCAAAAAACACAAAATGTTTTGGATGTGGAATAATGGGGCACATGAAAAGGAATTGTTGAGAAAATAAAAACTCCTCGCAGGGAGTCCTGTATAAGTTAAATTACTCTCCTGGTGTAGGATGGGTTGCTAGACCCTTCTATAGACTTCTGTTACAAAGGAATATAGGAGAGGTGCCCTTCCTTTCCCCAATTCTCTTTACAGACCCTGGAGACTGAGGCCCTTCTAGGAAATGGTCAAAGGTCAATTCATAAGCTAATATATCTTGCTAGCTAAGTTGACTAAACATATTCTGTTCTTGGTTATCTCTAAAAGATCCTGGTTGTTGTTGGCAACAATTTTGTGTTTTGTGTTTTGTTTTCTATTTGTGTTGCTTAGTCTTTATTTGTCTAGGGTTAACCACATGATTCTATCATATTGGGCAAAACAATGTCATTTGCCACTGGAGTTCCAGAAAATGTACACAGCCAATTTTTTTTTCTTTTTTTAAAAAATTTTCTTTTTTTGTCAGTCGTGAGGCCTGAACCCAGGGCTTGCTTGGGTGCTGTCCCTGAACTCTTCAGCTCAAGGCTAGCGCTCTACCACTTGAGCCACAGTGCCACTTCCAGCTTTTTCTGCTTATGTGGTGCTATGGAATCAAACCCAAGGCCTCATGCATGCAAGGCAAGCACTCTATCATTGAGCCACCTTCCCAGCCCCAATTTTCAGTTGTAAAACCTAAGTGAGCCTTAAAAGTCTTGTACACAAGTGTGTGTGTATGTGTGTGTGTGTGTGAACATGTTCAATTCTAACATTTTAATGTATACATGTCATGGTGTGATAAAAGTAGTCTTTTCTATCTTTTTCTATGTTTTGTGTGATTAAATTTTTAGGTATTGATAATTCCTGGAATTATTTACTGTTATGAGAAGCAGCCAAACAAGGAGAGTGACTCTTGTGTGGATAGAGCTAAAAGAACAACCAAGCCAAAGAAATAAGCAACCAGAAAGGATAAGAAAGGGGGCTGGGGATGGGCCATGGGATTCAGAACTCACTGCCAGCTTCTGAGTCCTGAGATCCCATTATTTTTGTATTTTTATTTAGTTCAGTACAAACGAGGTGACCACTGGTAGGGGCAGAGACTAGGGTATCAGTGCATCTTTTGAAGTTACAACCATTAAGGAGAAATGTTTTGCATACAAGTGTTAATTGACCCCAGTTATTTTAGGAAGCAGAAGGGAGCAATAAACACTCCAACAGAGACTTTTGTCTCTAAAGTCTTAAACTTTTGGTACCCAAGAAACTCATACTTAGGGTAGAAAGTTGATCCTTTGTTTTGCTTAGACATTTTAAAAAATCTTTCCAGGGCCCAGCTCTCAGCCTTCTGGGTACTGTTTGAGCTGGCCTTCCAAGCTTTGAACTCTTTCCAGGTCTCACAACTCCACTCTAGAGTTCCCTACAAATTGAAGTATGTAGTGTTTAGGGCTTGCATTGTATCCATTTCCCACAGGATGGTCCCTTCTCTTGTGTGTGGGGTCTTTCACATTAGGATATTTTTAGGGACTCATTTCTCCCTGGTCTCGATGCATCATAAATGTGATGTAAAGACATGAGGATTGCAGGAATCTTCATAACTTGGAGGAAACAAAATTCCTTTGTTTGTAAGCAGAAAAGAAGTGTGCAGTTTTGTTTTGTTTTTTAATGTCACTAAGTAGCTTAAAAGCCTATTTCAGTCAGGGGGCACCAGTGGCTCATGCCTATAATCCTAGTTACTCAGAAGGCTGAGGTCTGCCTTATTAAAGTTTCTCATGCTTTCTGGATCTGCCTCTGAAAGGCAACAAGCTCCAAATAGTTGAAGAAGCTCAATCTGAAGCTTTAGCAGTGATTCTTGACAAGTGAGCTGTCCAACCCCAAACCCAGTAGGTTGGACTGACAGAAACTTTTTTTTCTTTTTTTTCTGTTGTGGGGCTTGAATTCAGGGCTTGGATGTTGTTGCTGAGCTCCTTTTGCTAAAGGCTAGCACTCTTAACACTTTGAGCCACAGTGCCACTTCCCATTTTCTGGGGGTTAATTTGGAGACAAGGGTCTCAAGGACTTTGCAACCCATAGATCTCAGCCTCCTGAGTAGCTAGGATTACAGGTATGAGCCACCAGTGCCCAGCAGAAACACTTTTTTAAAAAACGAAATACAATCAGAATGAAACAGCATACTACATATTATGTACACCAAGTGAGATTTATCCCAGGCTTTCAAAACAGCTCAACATATGCAAATCAGTAAATATGACCAATGTCATCAACAGATTGAAGAACACAATATAAAGGAGATCTCAGTAGATACAGAAAAAAAGCAATCAGTGAAATTATAATTAAGACTCTCACTAGGATGACATTGTGCCCAAAAAGAAATAGACTCATTACCTGACTTATAAAATAGTAATGCCTCTGTCCGAGGCCCAAACAATAATACAATTATATTTTTTTAATTCTCAATAAATTAGGTACAGAAGGAATACAATGTAGGTAAAGTGAGTGCAGATGAAGCAGAATTTATATAATAAAATACCAATTGAACTTGAAACACTGATAGTTTTTTTTCCCTTAAGATCTGAAATGTGGAAAAGATGAGCACTCACCTCTTTAGCATAAAATGAATATTCATAGCTTGGGTAATTAGGAGAGAAAAGTAAAAATACAAGTTTGGGAAGCAAAAAGTCAAATTGTATTTATTTGTAGATGTAATGTTATATACAACAAAACATAATTTTTTTAAATCTTCTGAGAACTAAAAATCACTACTCTTAAGTGAAAGGACACAAAAAAATCAATCTATAAAAATCAATGCAATTTCTCTACACCAGCAACAACCTACCCAAAGAATGAATCAACAAGGCAACAGCTGTAAAAATATAAGATATTTAGGAATTAACTTGACTAAAAGGTAGCACTTCTATGATAAAATTGGTGAAACACTGATGAATGAAATGAAGAAGATTTTAAAAATATAACTTGTTATTCATGAATTTGAATTACCCCAAAATGTATTGATTTGATCCTAACCCCCTCCAAAGGTTTCCTTGGTTGGAGAAACAACAATAAAATCTAAATTCCAAAGTCTCTACAAAAAATCTATTAAATCAGAGTTAGCTATAATTCAAACACTAGCCTTGAGGGTTATAAAAGCTCATGGACAGGAACAGCAGCTAGACTCTGAGTTCAGTCCCCAGGACCAGCGTGCACACGTGCACATACACACAAAAACGTGCGCACACACACACACACACAAACACACACACACACATGCACACCTTTCAAAGAGTTACTTGTAAAACAATTCTAGCTAATGGAAATATAATTGTTAATAGATGTTTAGTCTTTTTCAATGATATTTTCTACTGTATTTTATCACCAACTCTTTCCAGTCCATTCTGCATTGAATATCATATATACATACAGACATGTAATATACACTCACATGTATATACAAATATAAACAGACATAGATATACATGTGTATAAATACATAGATGTATGCAAAAATATTTATAACAGAATAATTATGTATTTCATTACTTACTAAATTATGAACTTCTTAAAATGTGTCTTAGCCAAGTGCTAGTGGTTCCCACTTGTAATCTTAACTACCCAGAGAGTGAGAGTAGAGAATCATAATCCAGTGTCAGACTGGGTAGAACACTATGAGACAGACTCTTACCTCCAATTAGCCAGAAAAGGCTAGACTGGAAACCATGGCTCAAGTTGAAAAGGACCAGACATGAGCAAGAAAGCAAGGTGAATGGATGAACCTAAAATACATCATAAATGCGGTAAACCAAGCTCAGAGAGACAAATGGTTTTCTCTCATATGTAAAAGCTACATATATCTAAAATATACTGAGCCACACAGTGAGATCAAAGGAGGATATTCTTAGGCGGGGAACACAAGGTACAGAGCCTATGTGCCTCTGATCATATAAAACAATATTTATTGAATGAACTCCAAGAAATGAAAACAAAAGTTTTTTCTTTGTTTTTGTTTTCTTTTTGTCTTGTTTGTTCATTTATCTGTATTTGGGAGGATAAGGGGGAGCACATAAATGGGGGGACAAAGGGTAAACAAATACAGCAGTGGTACTTACTAGATGCTATGTTGAAAATGAACGATACAATTTGTGTGTGGGGACGGGAGGGAAAAACTGGGAGAGAGTGAGGGAAGAGATGACATTGTCCAAAAAGGTATGTACTCTGTACCTGACTTACATGACTGTAATACCTCTGTACATCACCTTTATAATAACAATTAAAGTATTTATATAAAGAAAGCCAACGGTTTGGGAAGGTGACTCAGTGGTAGAGTGCTAGCCTTGCATGCATGAGGCTATGCGTTCGATTCCTCAGTACGACATAAGCAGAAAGAGCCAGAAGTAGTGCTATGGGTCTAGTGGTGGAGCGCTAGCCTTGAGCTGAAGAGCTGAGGGACACAGCCCAGCCCCAGAGGTCAGGCCCCACGACGGACAACAAAAAAAAGAGAGTATGAGTCCCTGAATTTAAGCTCTACACAAAACAAAAAGTGTGTCAGTAACTTACTCTATTAATGCTATTAGGACAGAAACTGAAATTACTATTTGAATCGATTAATAAAAAAAATTCTATGCAGTTAGAATTAGCTAACTTCTGGCATCATCCAATATTACCACATGGGGAGAAACATAATTTCAAAAAAAAATTTTTGATATGGTTTGACCAGATGCAGAAAGTAAGTTATCAATAGGGAAGGAATTTTTTAAATTATGTCTTTATTATCTTTAGTACTATAAAAGGATTCAGGATGTCAGTTCCTCAGTATAATTCATCATGATCAGTAATATTCCTTTCATCATTCTCTCTCATCCCTCTCAACCTCATCCCTCCCCTCAATTTTCCTAGTTTTCTAGAATATGCATTAAATATGATGAATGCATTCTCTCCCACTTCCTGTGTGACTTTATCGACCTCCCTCCCTTTGACCTCTCCCATACACATCTCAAGTATTAGCTGTCTGGTATTCATTGTGTTAGACTGTGAGTTAGTGGTTCTAAAGCGTTCCACCATTTCCATTCTCGAAAATCTAGTTATGTGTTTGCGTACATGTGCATATGATCCCATATGTTTTCCCTTAATATTTACCAATCAGACCTAGCTTCCATATATGAAAAATAATATGCACCCTTTGTTTCTCTGGACCTGACTTACGTCACTCATCATATTTTTTTCAGATCTGTTCATTTTGTTGCAAATGATGTAATATCATTCTTGCTTATGCTTGAGTAAAATTCCACAGCATATATATGCTATCTTTTCTTGATCCATTCATCCATCGAGGGCATCTGGACTTGTTTCCATACCTTGGTTCTCCTGAATAATGCAGCAATGAACATGGTTGTGCATGCTGCTTTCCTGTATACTTATTTGTAATCTTCTGGCTAAAGGCCCAAGAGTACTGTCAAAGGATCATAGGATAATTCTGTTTAATTTTTTTAGGAATCTCCAAACTGTGTTCCAGAGTGGTTACACCAGTTTACATTCCTACTAACAATGTATTAGGGTTCCTTTTCCCCACCTCCTTGCCAGCATTTGGTTTTGTCTATGTTCTTCATGATGGCCATTCCAAATGGGATGAATGGAAATTCAGTGTTGTTTTGGTTTGCTAATTTCTCAACAGAAAGAATTGTACCTCGAGATTGTTTTCATGAGCTCTTTTTAATAAAATTCAGTCCTTTCAAAACATATTCTGCCATTTAAGAAATATTGAAAATTATTTTAAAATTTACTGGGCGCTGATGGCTCATGTCTGTAATCCTAGCTATTCAGGAGGCTGAGATCACGGTTCAAAGCCAGCCTGGGCACAAAAGTCCATGAGACTTTTATCTCTAATGAGCTACTCAGAAAACTGGAAGTGGCGAAGTAGCTCAAGTGGTAGAGTGCTAGCCTTGAGCTGAAGAGCTCAGGGACAGCACCCAGGCCCAGAGTTCAAGCCAACAAAAAAATAAAAAATAAAAATTTAAAGCACTTCACTTTGGAGTGTTATAAATTATGTATTTGTGAAAGACTACATATCAATAGTTGGTCTGTTCTGGTTTGTTACAGGGAACCTGGAGATCAATATCCACAGGTGAATGTGAAACTTTGCTGAGGACACAAGTATTTTCCAGAAAGTTGATCTTTAACAGATAAAATTAGAGAAAGCTAACCAGTCAAACATTTCTGTGACTTGAAAAATAATCACGAGAGGATACTCATTCTACCGCCTGGCTACAGAAGAGAAAGAAAGTTGGTTCAGAACCAATCTCCCGTCATGTATCCCGTGAAATGGCACTAATTTTCCTTAAGCAGTCTAGATTTTATACTTTTGCCTCCCACTGGAGGTATTTATTTAGCCCCAATGGCCTTTCAGGAAATTCTGAATCAAGTTGGAAGCCTGGGAAGATTCCAGATGCTTCAGTTGGCTTTCCTTATAATATGTAATATCTTGGCTTCAACTCATGTTGCCTTGGAGAACTTCACGGCAGCCGTGCCTGAGCACCGCTGCTGGGTGCGCATCCTCGACAATGGCACGCTCTCTGACAATGGCACTGGGCTCCTCAGCCAGGAGGACCTCCTGAGAATCTCCATCCCACTCGACTCCAACCTCAGGCCAGAGAAGTGCCGGCGCTTTGTCCATCCCCAATGGCAGCTCCTCCACCCGAACAGCACCTTCTGGAACCTGAGTGAGGCAGAAACAGAGCCCTGTGTGGATGGCTGGGTATATGACAGCAACTCCTTCGTCTCCACCATCGTGACCAAGGTAGGAAGCTTCATTTTCAGTTTAGGAGTTCAGGATTTGGGTGTTTAGAAATAACACAAATCCTTCCCACACTTTAAGGTGATTCTTCCTTCTTTTAGTCAATATTGACTGTATCTTTATTAAGTATAAGACACATATACAATGAGTCTAATGAATTTGACAGTAGATAGTAAATAGACACTATTAATACTGTGCATGAGCAACTCATGTGTTTCATTATGAGTGTTAGACTCAGCCCATGTTACACAAATGTGTTTATACATTAGCAACTTCCTGGAGATTGAGCAAATCTATATGCTCACAATGTTCTTTTAGGAGAATCATCTAGAGGATCTAATGTGATAGTCAGGATTCAGAAAATGCTTTAAGGTCTCCCAGTGAAGTCAACATGGATTAAAGGGGATCAATTCCATAGTAAACCTATTCATTTAAAGGAAGTTTGCTGGAGACAGTTAAGTTTTAACCTAAATGAGAAAAGTCTTGTTAGGTTGAAAAAGCAAACATGTAGGTCATGTTAGGCAGATTTGCTCAGATTACACTGAAAGACTATAAGCTCTGTTGTGCTCATTTCCTTCTCTTTCAGTGGGACCTGGTGTGTGAATTTCAGTTACTAACTTCAATAAGTAAATTCATATTGACACTTGGGATTTTGTTGGGAAATACACTATGTGGCCATTTAACAGACAGGTGAGTTTCTGGTTCACAGTACTCTCTGTTAGAGGACATGAAGATCTTACATGGAAGCTGGGCACTGATGGTTCATGCCTGTAATCCTAGCTACTCAGGAGCATGAGATATGAGGATGACAATTCAAAGAGAGTCCAGGCAGGAATGTCTGTGAGATTTATCTTCAATAAACTACTTAGAAAAAGCCAGAAGTGGTGCTGTGGCTCAAGTAGTAGTGTGCTAACTTCAGAAAAGAAGCTCAGAGACAGTGCCCAGGCCCTCAGTTCATGAATAAGCCAAAAAAAGAAAATCTTAAATGCACACATTGGTAAAGCTTCAACTGAGAGTAAATTTGTCTGCCAGAAGTTCTTATGTTAAAAAAAATCAGCCTGCCAAAAAATGTCTTTGAACATTCAAAGAAACACGTGTCAAAAGTTTAGATGAACATGATCAGAAGGACAAAAGGCTTTAGTGCCCACAATGACAAGGAGTAGTCTGCAGAATAAGGCTGGTAAAGTCACAGGCAATATAGAATGCTATATCTTTGCACAATAGGAAGCACACACACACAGACAAACACCAACAGAGAAAACTATGTGAAAGACAGAGGATCCACATGCCCAAATATGTATCATATTAACCAAGTGTTTTCAAAAACAACCAGATCACAATGTATAAAGAAGAAAAACAGTCCACTCAAAGAAAACTATGCCCAAGGTCTCTGAAGAATTACAGACATCCAAATTCTTAGAGAAACACTTCCAAACAAGTATTTTAAGCATATTCAAAAATATAAGTGAGAAGATGTATGAAGACATAAAGACATAACAATGTATGAAAAGTAGTAATATCAATACTAAGGGAAGAATTGTAGAGAGGCATGTACTAGAATCTGAGATCAAAACTTGAAATGAATCGATTAAAATTGTCACTAGAGAGATTCAGTGGAAGCTGAGACCCAGTTTAAGAATCCATGCATAGACATGAAAAAACAAAGCAGTAGAAATGATCAAGCAGTTAATGTCGGGTGCTGGTGTCTCATACCTGTAATCCTAGCTACTCAGGGGGCTGAAATCTGAGGATCATGGTTCAAAGCCAGCCTGGGCAGGAAAGTCCATGAGACTTATCTTCCGTAAACTACTCAGAAAAAGCCAAAGTGGTATTGTGTGGTTCAAGTGGTAGAGCACTAGCCTTGAGAAAAAGGATCTCAGGGACAGTGTACAGGCCCTGATTTCAAGACCCAGGACTGACCAAAAAAATGGAACAGAAAAGAAGGCTAATCCACGAAAGAAGGTTAAAGGTGGCTAGCACACAAAGGACTCATGTATAGCATGAGGCTGACCTACATATATGTTATGATAGTCTCAGAAGAAGAGAGAAATGGATAGAGATTTGAAGAAAATGCGCCCTACCAGTGGGAAACCACATATAAATCCAAAGAGGCTCAATAAAATCTAAGTCAGTAATGTCTATATCCTACACTGAGATATATCATAAGCAAAAAAATATTAGAAATTAAACGTAGAATCTTGAATGAGGAAAAATGCTTATATAATAAATTGTTGGCTGAATTTCCTTATCACCTAACATAGCATTCCATCATCCTCCTGTCAAGAAGGGGTTCTTCTAGTGTTTTCCCTATGCTGTTCTAAACTAATGTGTAGTTTCTCAAGTATAGCTTGCTTTCTTGCTTGCCTTTTTATGACACTACTGGGATTTGCGTTCAGGGCCTGAATGCTATCCCTGAGAATTATTTTTGCTCAAGGGTTAGTGCTCTACTCTTGAGTCACACCTCCCCTTCTGGCTTTTTAAAGTTCAGTGGAGATAGGCTCATGGACCCTCCTGGCTGGATAGGCTTTGAACTGTGATTCTCAGATCTCAGCCTCTTGAGCAGCCATAAGTATGGGTATAAGTCATCGACATGCGAATCTATACATATTTGCATTTTGACTGAAACTGTTTTGTGACTTCCTATAAGTCTATGAAAGTCAGAACTCCATGTTCCTTTCTTTTTTCTACAGACTTTCCCTGTTATATTTCTTCATTCCTCATCTTGTTTAGTGTTTTCCTCTGCAGATTTTCTGAGCATTCTTTGCTCTGCACTGAGACTTTCTTCCTTCCTGTTCTTGAAAGTGGCATGTTGTTCACGACCAAGAAATCCAAATTCAGCAGAGGATGATTCTGATGCCACTCATGAGAAAAATTCCCATGTGTTGTTTCCCCAGTGTTCCCATTGCTTTGGTCAAGAAATGTACAGTCCTAGAGTTCCACATCTGATTTTGATACTTTATTGTGTAGACAATATGATAGGCTAAGTCCATGTATTTAAGTACCTGTATTAAATGGATTAGAAGTTCCAGTATTATAACTTATCTCCGATGGTGTAAATACGTAGTTAAACTACTGTTTACCAATGGGAGAAGCGTCTTTGGTATACACAGGTCAGGTTTACGTATATGAAGATCTGTATGGGTTTTTTTTCCAACTTCGTTCAGCCTCCTCTATTTTACCTCTATTTGTTCTGTTTCTGAAGTCACACAAAGAAATGAATGAGGAGAGTACAATTCAGATTTGAGCAAGAATAAAAACAAATTTCTTGAGTCTCTCATCCCAGGATCCCTTAAGAAACAGGAAGAAACCTCAAACCTGTGTATAGAGCCTCACTTTGGAAAAGCTCTGGGAATGGATCAGGCATCAGCCATTCCTAAGGGTTTTAACACTCATCAGAATCCTCTCCCTCTGTGGTCTACATGACCTCAAGCTCTAAGTGCCACAGAACCACACTCCCCTACACCTAGGCGACCACACCTTTCTACTGTCTCCATCCCCTATGGTCCTATGGAACCAGGCCCTCTATGTCTTAAGAGACTCTTCCCCTTCTCCTTCCCACAGAGCCACGCCCCTATGTCTTACAAGGCTTCTTCCCTCTACATCCTACATGACTACTCCCTTTCACCTTCTATGGATCTCCCACCCCCTACATCCTCACTAGACTCCCTGCTTGAGCATCTGGTTCCATTGGGGTGTCACCGGTCAAGCTCCAGCCAGGACAGTCTCTTGAGATGTCTCCTTCTCTCTTTAGATATTCTACTCAAGCCAAAATGTCTTATAGGGTAGAAAATTGGTCTTAATGGCCCAGTGTTTTGGCTTGTGCCTTCTAGAATGGAACACAGGCTGGATCCCAGGTACCACACCCCCTCTAGGTTCCCTCTCAAAGGCTAGCAATTTGGGGTTGGAAACCAGATCTAAAATCAAAAGAAAAGTATCTGCTTAGAAATTTAGTCTCAGTATCAACTGGACAATATCATAGCAAACACACAAACAAACAAAAACCTAAACTGCTTAGAAACTTGGCCTAAGTACCAATTTAATGAATGCAATCACTGACCCAATAGGTGCCAGGGACTCATGCCTGTAATGCTAGCTACTGAGGAGGCTGTGATCTGAGGATCATGATTCAAATCTAGCCCAGGCAGGAAAGGCCAGGAGACACTTATCTCTAGTAAACTACTCAGAAAAATCCAAGTGGCACTGTGCCTCAAAGTGGTAGAATACTAGCCTTGAGCAAAAGAAGCTCAAGGACAGCTCAAAGGCCCTGAGTTAAAGCCCCAAGGCCAGCAAAAAAAAAAAAAAAGGGTATAAACAGTGCCAGCTGAAGGATGTGTCAAATACAATTAGCCAGGTCTCCCAGGATTATCTCTCCTAAGCCAGCATAACACAACAAAGAGCCATCCCCATGGCTTGGAGAATTGTGGTTCATAGCTAGGCAGGCAAGAAGGTCCATGACACACATCTCCAATTAACCAACAAAAAGTCAGATGTGATTCAAGTAGCTTAGCATTAGCCTTGAACAACAACAAAGCCATTGCTGTTGGTTATTTCTGATTATTTGTAGTTTTAAGAAACTTTGTGTTTCTTTGTGCAACAGCTGTTCCAGTTCCCACCATCTAAGCTTTGTCTTTTCCTCAGGTTTGGAAGGAGGCTAATTATGATCATCTGTGTGCTGAATTTGGCCATTGCTGACACATGCGCAGCCTTTGCTCCCACCTTCCTCCTTTACTCTGTCCTGCGCTTTCTGGCTGGTATATCCATCATAGTCATCCTAACAAACAGTACAGTGCTCAGTAAGTATGTCTTCCCACCATGTGCATTTTCCTCACCTTGAATGTGAACTTAATACTCTAGTTTGGTTTGAAATGAAAATTCACTGGTGCTGTCTTTCAGGTGTAGAATGGACAGGACACAAATTCCAAGCCATGACGGTGCTCTTGTTATTATGTTCAGCTGGCTTAGGACAAGTATTGTTGGGAGGCCTGGCTTATTTTGTTCGAAATTGGCAGATCCTTCAGCTTGCGCTGTCTATACCTGTCTTCTTCTTAATTCCATTCACAAGGTATGAGCTTTCTTTTAGAAGAGATCTTGAATGAAGGACACAAGAAATTCATTTGGATCCTTGATCAACTTCTGATATTGTGCTCTCCTTACTCATAGCAATGTCTGACTTGAGCAACGGGACAAAAAGAATTGTTAGGTAAAATTGAGGAAATTGAATTATGTTTGAAGTTACTATGTCAGCAAATTGCAACAGATGCAGTCATACTAAAAATTATTTATGAGATGAAATTCTTGTTTAAAAGAGGGTTCTAGGACTAAGATTGAGGCTTAGTGGTAGAGTGCTTGACTAGCATTTATCAGGCCCTGGGTTCAATTCTTCAATAACACATAATCAGAAAAATTAAAAAAATAAATACAGGAGGTTTCTGTACTAGATAAAATATATCTCAAATTATTCAAATTAGAGATTAAAACATTTTAGTGTAAGCACATACAAAATTCAGTATCGTTATAAAAAATAGTATAGTCTATTTGAATTTCAAATGTGAATGTGTTTACTCTAATTACTAGAATAAGCATTTCTATGACCCAAAAGTGGCTATGAATCATCTCCTGAATGTTACAGATCTTCTTGGCTGTCCTTGCCAGTAGACTTAATTGGTAAGATGCTAATAAAACTTTTGCAAATGTATTTTCCTTCATGGGGAAAATATTTGAAGATGGTATTTCTTTGTCTATGGTTTGCATTTGTATGTGTGGTTTGGGGAAAAAAAACACAATGGTTATTGTCTTTGGAGGTGATATTAGGTGACAGAATTGAGACGCAAATGTCCCTCTAGTGCTGTTCAATTATGGAGCAATATGGATTCCTCAGTTGAAAACCATAGGCAGAATGGACAACTTACATCCTTTGTTTTTGGATCCTTTCCCTTTCCTCTCCTTAAAGAGATTTGAGAGAGTTAAAAAGGGCTATGGTGTTAGTTCAGGACAGAAAGCCTCTTGAGTTAGGAGTGATCCTCAGAAGTGACTGTAGATTTCATTAATACTGTGAGCAAAATCCAGATAAAAAGCATGTGTCCTTTAGCAAACTCATCCATTGTGACATTTGTCCTCCACAAATCTTTGTAATTCTGTGCCCTCATTAAACTAAGGCCGGTTTATCTTGCTGGTGTTCCAAAAGTTACCACAGCCATGAGGATCAGAACTGGCTCCCATCTGAATGAGACACTTAGTAAAAATTAATAATAATTAATTGGGGTATCCGTATTCAGGGAAATATGAGTGTCCCTCATACACCAGCTCTGTGAGCTGGGTAGTCAGTTTTCACAGAATTCAGCGTGGAGTCAGCATGACTCCAGGCCTACATTCCCGGAAGCCCAGAGTATCATGTGCAGAGGTCATTTCCTGTTTCCCGAGGTATGATGCCACATGACGCATGATGCCAGTTTTTGGTCCTCCTGAATAAATGGAAGGGATGAGAATGAAGGAGAAAGGAATCTGAAGGTTGAAGGGGGAGTGAAAGTGAGCGTGTGAGAGTTGACTACATTTCCATCATCGTCTTTGGTCAGGTGTCTGGCAGAGTCTGCTCGGTGGCTGATTAGCACCAACAAACCCCAGGAAGCCTTAAAGGAGCTGTGGAGAGCTGCGCGCATAAATGGAATGAAGAATTATAGAGACAAGCTAACTGTGGAGGTGAGTGAGATGGCTGTTGGTTATAAGACACAGGGAAGACATAGCCCAACATGTGTACTCCTTAGTGACAAAGATGAACTGTCTAAAAGCGTTGGACATGTATATTCTTTTTTTTTTTTTTTTGTCTTTTCTTTTTTGGTACTGGGGATCGAACCCAGGACGTTGCACTTGCTAGGCAAGCGCTTTGCCACTGAGCTACATCCCAGCCCCAACATGTATATTCTTATTTGAAAGAAGTTAAAAGCACTCTGACTCTTGATTCCTTTCTCCTGAATGTAATTTATGAAACACCCACCACAGAATTTTATTGTTACATTTATTTAATTCAGTTAAAATGTTTCGAGTTAAATGCAGTTGTATATGGGATGCTTCCTTGAGCTATTTTCCTACCTGCCCCTGATGTCCTCTGAACAACTTCACCCTCCAACATAATTCAATGTTTAATTGAAAGATAACCTTGTTTGTTTTTTAAGTATTACAATGTAATAATATATATGTAAACATTTAGCCTTTGTATTCTGAATAAATATACATGTATTGATTATGGAATCATTCAAAGCTGCTAATTGGCCCCCAGCTAATTGACCAGCAGTGCTGCTGTGTCTCAAAGTGGTAGAACACTAGCTTTGAGGGAAAATGCTCAGGGGCAGTGTATCTTATTTTTTGAAAAAAGCCACAGAGAATCTTTGAGAACAGAATGGGAAAGAGGTCTTGGCAGAATGGGGGAGCAGAAGGAGGAAACAGAAGAAAAAGAACAACAGTTATTTAAAACTGGGCTAAATAAACAGTAATATGGACAGAGGTCCTGAAATCTGCATAGCAAACACACACTTAGAAAATTCTCTCATCTCGGGGCTGGGAAGATGGCTCAGTGGTAGAGCACTTGCCTTTCATGCCTGAGTCCCTGGGTTCGATTCCTCAGCACCACATAAGTAAAATGAAAAAAAAAAAGACAATCGGACCCCCAAAAAAGAAAATTCTCTCATCTCCCAGGCATTTGGTTACAACCCAACGGCAGAGAGCCATTGTCTAAGACCTTGTGTGGACATCTCAACCCCCCCCCATCATTTGGTCTGAGAGAACACAGCAAGGATTGTGGGGGGGGGGGCTGTTGTTTATTTGTGTGCTGACTGGGAAATCTAACATAGCTGCACAGGAAAGCCAGAGAGGCGGGGAGCTCTGCGGGATTGGAAGCTAGTCAAAGTTGTACTGGGTGGTACAAATTGCTTCCCATCTGGGCAGTGGGCTGGGAGGAGGACACACTGCAGGCTAGAGCTCATCCCATGGGGCATTCTGCATCTCTGGTGTACAGCTCAGTTTCCCTATAACCACACACTCTGGTTGGTAGAAAATACAGGAAGCTGAAGTAGCACACATACTGACCTCACCAAACAAAGAAATAACAGTTGGGCCAGGAGCTGGTGGCTGATGCCTGTAATCCTAGCTACTCAGGAAGCTGAGGTCTGAGGATCAGGGCTCAAAGCTAGACCGGACAGGAAAATCTGTGAGACTCTTATCTCTAATAAATCCCCAGAAACCCAGAAGTGGTATAGTGGTTTAAGTGGTAGAGCATTAGCCTTGAGCTGAAGAGCTGAGGGACAGCACCCAGGCCCAGAATTCAAGCCCCATATCTGACAAAAGGGGAGGAAGAAAGGAAGGAAGGCAGGGAGGGAGGGACGGAGGGAGGGAGGAAGAAAGGAAGGAAGGAAGGAAGGAAGGAAGGAAGGAAGGAAGAAAGGAAGGAAGGACGAACAGTTGGTACTAATGAAGACATTGCTCTGTGGCTCATGAGATTGGCATCCTTAGGGGCCTGGAAGTCTAATGAATTCTTCATCAAATTTTTCCTTTCTGTTTCTTCCTCCTTTTTCTTGATCGCTTTGTTATTTTATGTGTAAGCTGGTCCTGGGCTTGAACTCAGGGCCTGAGTACTGTTTCCTGAGCTTTCTGCTAACACTTTATCACTTGAGCCACAGCTCCACTTCTGGCTCCTATTTTTTTTCTTTTTTCCTTTTTTTTGTGTGTGTGTGGTTAAGTGGAGATGATGGTCTCACAGACTTTCCTAACCTTGACCCTCTGATTTTTGTTTCCTGAATAGGATTATCGTCACAGGCCAATGGTGTGTGGATTAATATATGTGTGTTCCAAATTTTTAAACATAGATACATATTATATGTTAATATAGAGAGATCTATATCCCCTCTTCTTCCTTCTTTTTCCTCTCCTTCCTTCATTTTCATTTTTTTTGGGGGGGGTGGGGTGGTTCTGGTCTTGGGGCCTGAACTCTGGCCCTGGGAGCTGTCCCTCAGCTATTCAGCTCAAAGCTAGCACTCTACCTCTTGAGCCACAGTGCCACTTCCTGCTTTTTTCTTATGTGGTGCTGAAGAATCGAACCCAGGGCCTCGAACATGCAAGGCAAACGCTCTACCACTGAGCCCCCTTCCCATCCCTCATTTTTATTTCTTTACATGTTTTTCTTTCTCTATTTCTTATTTTTATTTTACCCTCTTACAACTCTTTATTGTCATAGTTATGCATTGTTTGCTAAGTTTTATTATTCCTTTGTTTTCATTGTCACTTTATTCTTATTGGATTTGTCTCTCTACTTACATTTCCTTCTTCCAAGTACATTTCGCACATCAGTGGCTTTTTTTTTCTCAGTTGTGGGGCTGGAAATCAGGACCTGAATGCTATCCCTGAGTTCTTCTGCTCAAGTTTAGTACTGCACCACTTTAAACCACAGGTACACTTGGTGTTTTCTGATGGTTAATTGGAAATAAATGTCTTACCAACTATCCTTCCAGGGCAGGCTTGATTTTGAGATCTCAGCCTCCTGAGTAGCTACAATGACAGACCTAGGCCAACATCACTTGCTTATCTGTTGCCGTTTTTATTTCTCAGTATTTCTTACACTACTGAGTACTGTAATTCCTCCTAATTTCCTTCCTTTCCTACCCTTATTTGGTATATTTGTAGTCTTAATGTCTTTGCTTTTTTCCCCCTTAATTACTTAACATTGTGTTTCCCTATTGGGTATATCTGTCACTTGTAGTTGTTACAGCAGATAATTCTCTCGCCTCTCACTAGAATTGGGTCCTTTACCACTTGGAGCAAATGAGCAGCTAATGAGCAACATCACCAGTTCAATAGTAAAAAATTATACCTGAAACCTGCTATCACTCCCTGCCCAGTCATTGAAAATATGTCAACTGAAAAACTTAGTGGATATAAAAACTTCCAATCTAATATGGACAAAAATGCACATCACAAAGCAGAAAAAATTAGAAATATGAAAAATTGTCAACATGAAGCCTCCAAAAGTCAACCAACTCACAATAATGCCAGGGAAGTGATAGAATCCAAGACTAAAAGTTCACAAGAATGATTAAAAGAAATGAAATGATCAAAAGAAATGAAAGAGCATCCAAATAAACATCTGAATGAATCAAAAGAGAACATGAATAAATAATTCCTTGAAAGAAGGAAAACAAATCATCTACAAAATGAATGTAATAAAGTAATAATTCTGAAACAGCTTCAAATTTGTCTTATGAAGACAAATAAGAAACCCATTTAAGAGCCTCCATACAAATTGGATCAGAAGAATACAGAT